>NW_024499062.1:461936-542916 GCF_017590055.1 Onychostruthus taczanowskii | reverse complement strand
GCCTTGGCAGGTTTGGGAACGGCTGGATTGGATCTCTGAGGGTTTTTCCAACTCTGGAATTCCACTTTCCCAGTTTTTCCCCACCCCAGGACACAGGGAATTATTTTAACCCTGGATGTGCTGGTGGCTGAAGCTGCCACGGGATAAAGGATCTGACCTCACCCCAAGACAAGTGGGATTTTCCACGTTTTTCCAGGCAGATTTTGGGAACGGGATGGGTTGGGAACAGAACAAAACCTCTGGAACAAACTGATGCTTCCCTGTGTTTCCTGGAGATCTTGCCCCAGGATGCTGCAGATGAGGAATAAAAAACAAGCCACAAATGCAAAGATTCCACCTTTTCCTCAGGAAATGGAGTTTCCATGAGTTTTCAGGATGCAGCTCCACGTTCCTAAATTAATCCTCCTTGGCCCTAAACTCGGGAATTATATCCTGGCTTGGGGTGGGATCATTTCTTTTGCTGTTTTTAACTCAGTGAGCCAAGGTGGTTGTTCCTAAGCAAACCCAGGTGCTGGACTGGATTTCCAGGGTTTTTTTTTTTCCCATTTTTTTTCCCATTTTTTTCCCAATCACCCAGTGCTGATTCCAGCTGGGAATTCCATGCCCTGGAGCAGCTCAGCATTCCCTGATCCCATTTTTGATCCTGTTTTTGGCCTCCAGCTGTGCCAAGGGGTTTGGATTGGATTTTAGGGAAAATTTCCCCGTGGAAAAGGAATGAGGATGTGGAGGCTGCAGGATGGTTTTAGGGCCTGACAGGATTTATTTGGATGGGTTTTAGGTGCTGCAGGGAATTCCTGGCATCTTTTCAGGGCACTCTGCAACCTCCAGAGAGAGCTGCACTCAAGCTCTGATTTCATCTCACAGCAAATTCCAAATCCCATTGGATGGGCAGGGAATTTTAGCAGTTTCCTCATGGGAAAGGAAAGTGATGTTCCTGCATCATGTTTAAAAAACAAAAAAACAAAAAAAAACCCTCTTTGTGTCATCAGAAATTGCAGCAAATCCGAGTGTTTCCAAATTCCCACCTGGAATTTTGTTCCTTCTGTTCTTTTGTTTGGCTCCAACAAAAGAATTCCAAAGGAAATGTTTCATCCAGGAGGGAAAAGCTTGAAAAACCCAGCCTGGTGGAGAAATGATGGAGTCTCTCTTGCTGCACCAGCAGATGGAAAAATTAAAGGGGAAAAATAAAACCAACAAAAAAAACTCCTTGGGAGGTTCAGGCTGGATGAGAAGTTGTAATTTTCCCTCTGGAAAAGGACAGGTCCCCATTCCTGGCTGGACAAAGCCACATCCACCCCACTGTGATGAAAAAACTCCTCAGGGTAGGAATCCTCCAGCTAAAATCCTTTCAAGAGCAATTTCTTGGATTTTACAACCTCCCTCCTGCTCCTTTCAGCTGCTCACGGAATTCAAAATGCGTTTTTTACAATTTTCACACACTAATTGATAAAAATCAGGAGCTTTTATCCCCAAACTCCAATTTTGTCACCCCACCCAAGGCTGTGGCTTCACTCAGGTGGCACCTGACTCTTCCCAAGTCACCAGCACAGGAATTTTGGCACTTGGACAACAAAAAAGGAACATTTTCTTTCCAAAATCAGCCAGTTCAGTGATTTTCCACAGAGCTGAGCGGGCAGCAGCGTTAGGAACAACTTCCACAAGGCAGAGAAATTCCCTTTGGGAAAAGGGAAAAAATCAAAACAAATCCCTCTAACCAAATTCCCTAAGGATCCTCTGGCTGGCGAAATCACACCCTGAAAATTCCCAATAAAAACAACCAAAGCCAAGCACTCAAATCCAAAGATTCCCTCAGAATCAGTGGGGTGTCACCATCAAAAAAATATTCCAGATTTGGCAAAAAACTGAATTTATCCCCTCAAAAAAATCAACATTTCACTTTCTGCTCTCAAAGGGATTCTAAGCAAGAACAAGGAATTGGTGACTTTGGGGAAGAAAATCCCAAGGTGGGATTTTAAGGAATACTGAAGATCTGGGAATGGGGAATATTCAAGCTGGCTCTGGTGTTGCCAAAAACTGCAGGTTTAAGAGGAACACTAAAAAGAAATAAAGCAAATTATGCATAAAACAAATTTCAGAGCTACCTAACAGCCTGTGGTGCAAGGCAATGAATTGTAATTAATCACAATTCTTAGCAGAGGAGATAAAGAGTTTCTGAAATGCTCTGATAAAGAGTTTCTGAAATGCTCTGATAATGATGTCTTGGCTGGAAAATAATTTCTGTGAAACCAGATGCTTCAGTTACAACAGAACTTATATAAAAAAATTCCTTCTAGAGCAGAGCAGTGATTTCCAGATTCGACCACAGCAAAGCCCCGTGTTTCATAAAAACCAAAATGAGCTTGGAGCTGCACTAAGAAATATCCATTTCATCAAAGACTCGGGGTAAATCCATTAATTTTATGCCCTGACTTGAGCAGCCCAAAAAAAGCAGAGCACCTCCTGCACCATTCTGGATCATTCTGGATCATCACAGAACACACGTTTTTTTATGAAAAAAAAACCAAACTTGGTTTCCATGGAGCAAGGACTACGATTTGCAATTCTTTTAGTGCCATCCAACCTCCTGCTTGTTTCATCTATCCCAGATTATCCTCGCTTTAGGAGTGCAGACCTAGAGCTGGGCAAACTGCTGCAATCCAAACCTCTGTGGGATAGTTTGAGGACAATCTGGGATTAGAATTGTGCAAGAACAGAGCACAAATGTCTTTTTCTCCCCTTATAAGGCCAAATTTCAGCCCTGCAGCTGCTCCAAAGGGGGATCGAGAGTCCTCCAGCCCCTCCAGGAGAGGATCAGCACCCATCCACGCTGGTTTTTCTCCCAAATCCCAGTCCTGAAGGGCACCCACACCACCCAGCACGTGTGTCCAAAAAAGCACCGCGACTTTTCCCAGCTGCTCAGGCCTTGGGAACCACCACATGGAAAAGCCAACGTGTCGCTGGTGAGCCAGAAAATTTCAAAACCATCTGGTTCCTACGTGTCCGAGGCTTCCAGGAGCTCGGGGTCGGGGCCTCACCGACCTCCCCCTGGCAGCAAGGGGAACGGGAGAGGGGCAAAGGCGGCGCGGCCGCTCCTCCGCTCCCCCGGGGAAGGTCGGGATGGAGCCGGGAACCCTCTTTTACCCAGGGAAGGGCAGCATGGAGCGGCTAAACGCTCTGCTCCCCGCCGAAGGGCGGGATGAAGCCGGTAAATCGTCTTTTCCCCGGGGAAAAGTGCGATGGAGCGGTAACCCTTTGCTTGCCGGAGAAGGGCGGGATGGAACCTGTAATCCCCCACACATACACACACACTTCTCCCAGGGCAGGGCGGGATGGAGCCGAGAATCCTCCTCTCCTTAAGGAAGGGCGGGATGGAGCCAAGAACTCTCTTCTCCTTAAGGAAGGGCACGATGGAGCCGGGAACCCTCTCTCTTTAAGGAAGGGCACGATGGAGCCGGTCGCCTTCCCCTCTCCAAAGGAAGAGCGGCACGCAGCCAGTAATTCCCCCCCTCCTAGGGAAGAGCCGAATGAAGCCGCTCGCCTTCCCTTCTCCCAGGGAAGAGCGGGATGGAGCCGGTCGCCTTTCCCTCCCTCAAGGAAGAGCGGCATGGAGCCGGTAACCACCGCCCAACTCGCAGAGAAGGGAGCGATGGAGCCGCCCGCCCTCACTCCCCGGCCCCGCTTACCCGTGCCCGGCTCGCCGCTCTCTCCGCGCCGCCTCTCGCCCATGGCCGGGGCTCGCCGGAGCCGTCCCTCAGGCTGCCCTCATGGCCGCCCCGCCCGGCCCCCGGCGCGGCGCCGCTACCGGGCCGGCGGGCATGAGGCGGCGCGGGGCGGCCCCCGCCATCCGCCGGCCCCAGGAAGTGGAAGGACGGAGCGGGCGGGGGAGGAGGGAGAGAGGGAGGGAGGGAAGGAGGGGACGAGGGGCGGGAGCGGGAGCGGCGGGGAAAAAAACAGAAAGTGAAAACTGAACCGGAAAGACAGCGAGGGGCCGCCCGCGGGTTTTCCTCTTCCCGCGGTCACCGGCCTTTGGCTGTCCGTAGGCGGCTTTTCCTCTTCCGTCCCTCGGCGCTGCTCCCTCGTTGTCAGCTCCTGGCTCGGCCATCGGTGTTTGCCGTTGGTGGGGATCTTGTCCCAGTCTTGCCTTGGCCTCCTCCTCCATCACCTCAGCCCCTCCATGCCTGACTTCAGCTCTTCCCGCTGCCCTTTCCCTCATCCCCTCACATCATGGCGAGAGACCCTTTTCTCCCCATCAGTCCTTCCCCATCAGTGTTTTCCCTCTTTTGGGTCTTCCCTCAGTTTCCCCCGATTCCCTTCCTGACCAATTCAATGTTTGTTCAGCTCTTCCCACTGCCCATTCCCTCATTCTCCTGTTTTGAGCTCTCATCCCAGTGCCTTCCCCAGAGCCATGTTTTGGACCTTCCCTCAGTCCCCAAACTCCTTCCTTGTCCCCTCACATCACGGCCAGAGCTCCTTTTCTCACCTCAATCTTTCCCCCTCAGTATTTTCCCTTTGTGTTCCTTGTTTCGGGCCTTTCCTCAGTCCCAAAATTTCTTTCCTTAACCCCTCACACTTTGCCTCATGGCCAGAGCCCCCTCCCTCCCCTCAGTCCTCCTCCCTCAGTATTTTATCTCAATCCCCTTCCTGATCCCCTCAGCCCCTCCATACCTGACCTCAGCTCTTCCCACAACTACTCAAGGACAAACTCTCCTTGCTGGGCTGATCTGGGCAGATTCTGCATGGTGCAGAAAAACTGAATTATTTATCTTTTTTTTTCTGCTTAGACATCCATTTCCATGTGTGTGTGTGTGTGTGTGTGGTCTGGAGGCACCCCGTGAGGGACTTCGGGGGTATCCCAATCCATGGGGGACGAGGGGCGGGAGCGGGAGCGGCGGGGAAAAAAACAGAAAGTGAAAACTGAACCGGAAAGACAGCGAGGGGCCGCCCGCGGGTTTTCCTCTTCCCGCGGTCACCGGCCTTTGGCTGTCCGTAGGCGGCTTTTCCTCTTCCGTCCCTCGGCGCTGCTCCCTCGTTGTCAGCTCCTGGCTCGGCCATCGGTGTTTGCCGTTGGTGGGGATCTTGTCCCAGTCTTGCCTTGGCCTCCTCCTCCATCACCTCAGCCCCTCCATGCCTGACTTCAGCTCTTCCCGCTGCCCTTTCCCTCATCCCCTCACATCATGGCGAGAGACCCTTTTCTCCCCCTCAGTCCTTCCCCATCAGTGTTTTCCCTCTTTTGGGTCTTCCCTCAGTTTCCCCCGATTCCCTTCCTGACCAATTCAATGTTTGTTCAGCTCTTCCCACTGCCCCTTCCCTCATTCTCCTGCTTTGAGCTCTCATCCCAGTGCCTTCCCCAGAGCCATGTTTTGGACCTTCCCTCAGTCCCCAGACTCCTTCCTTGTCCCCTCACATCACGGCCAGAGCTCCTTTTCTCACCTCAATCTTTCCCCCTCAGTATTTTCCCTTTGTGTTCCTTGTTTCGGGCCTTTCCTCAGTCCCAAAATTTCTTTCCTTAACCCCTCACACTTTGCCTCATGGCCAGAGCCCCCTCCCTCCCCTCAGTCCTCCTCCCTCAGTATTTTATCTCAATCCCCTTCCTGATCCCCTCAGCCCCTCCATACCTGACCTCAGCTCTTCCCACAACTACTCAAGGACAAACTCTCCTTGCTGGGCTGATCTGGGCAGATTCTGCATGGTGCAGAAAAACTGAATTATTTATCTTTTTTTTTCTGCTTAGACATCCATTTCCATGTGTGTGTGTGTGTGTGTGTGTGGTCTGGAGGCACCCCGTGAGGGACTTCGGGGGTATCCCAATCCATGGGGGACAAGGGGACATTGGGAACAGGGATTGGGCTGGGGGTTGAAGGGAAGCACTGAGGTGAGGGACACAATAATGGGGTGAGGAGATGAGGGAAGGGGACGGAATGGATAATGAAATATGGGGGGAAGGCCCTGAGGGGATCAGGGAAGGGGTTTTAGGGGGATTGAGGGAAGGCTCTGAGAGGCAATGACTGAGGTGAAGGAAAGGGTTTAAGGAATGATGTGAAGGAATGAGGAGAGATCCAAAACAAAAATCTGGGGATGGCACTGAAGTGAGTGATGGGCTCAGAGCAGGAGAAGACTGAGGGAATGAGGGTGAGTGACACAGAAATGGGGTGAGGAGGTGAGGAAAGGAGATGGAATGGATGAAGAAAGGTGGGGAAAGGCCCTGAGGGAAGGGGCTGAGGGAAGAGCCAAAATGAGGGGCTGAGGGGATCAGGGAAGGAGTTTTGGGGGGATTGAAGGAAGGCTCTGAGGGGGAAGGACTGAGGTGAAAGAAGATCCAAACTGAGAAACTGAGGAAAAACCCCGGGCCAGAACAGATAAAAAATGATGGGCGAAGGCCCTGATGGAAGGGGCTGAGGGAAGAGCCAAAATGAAGGGCTGAGGAAAACCACTGGGCCAAAACAGATAAAAAATGATGGGGGAAGCCCCTGAGGGAAAAGCCAAAGTGATGGGCTGAGGAAAAACACTGAGGGGCGAGGACTGAGGTGAAAGAAGGGGTTTAAGGAATGTTGTGAGGGAATGAGGAAAGATCCAAATTAAAGATCTGGGTAAGGCTCTGAGGTGAGGGAAGAAGATTGAGAGGATGAGGGTGAGTAACAGAGAAATGGGGAGAGGAGATGAGGGAAGGGGACAGAATGGATAATGAAATATGGGGGGAAGGCCCTGAGGGGATCAGGGAAGGGGTTTTAGGGGGATTGAGGGAAGGCTCTGAGAGGCAATGACTGAGGTGAAGGAAAGGGTTTAAGGAATGATGTGAAGGAATGAGGAGAGATCCAAAACAAAAATCTGGGGATGGCACTGAAGTGAGTGATGGGCTCAGAGCAGGAGAAGACTGAGGGAATGAGGGTGAGTGACACAGAAATGGGGTGAGGAGGTGAGGAAAGGAGATGGAATGGATGAAGAAAGGTGGGGGAAGGCCCTGAGGGAAGGGGCTGAGGGAAGAGCCAAAATGAGGGGCTGAGGGGATCAGGGAAGGAGTTTTGGGGGGATTGAAGGAAGGCTCTGAGGGGGAAGGACTGAGGTGAAAGAAGATCCAAACTGAGAAACTGAGGAAAAACCCCGGGCCAGAACAGATAAAAAATGATGGGCGAAGGCCCTGATGGAAGGGGCTGAGGGAAGAGCCAAAATGAAGGGCTGAGGAAAACCACTGGGCCAAAACAGATAAAAAATGATGGAAGCCCCTGAGGGAAGAGCCAAAATGAGGGGCTGAGGAAAAACACTGAGGGGCGAGGACTGAGGTGAAAGAAGGGGTTTAAGGAATGTTGTGAGGGAATGAGGAAAGATCCAAATTAAAGATCTGGGTAAGGCTCTGAGGTGAGGGAAGAAGATTCAGAGGATGAGGGTGAGTAACAGAGAAATGGGGAGAGGAGATGAGGGAAGGGGACAGAATGGATAAAGGAGGCTGAGGGAGGTGAAAGGCCCTGAGGGAAGGGGCTGAGGGGATCAGGGAAGGAATTTTAGGGGGATTGAGAGAAGGCTCTGAAGGGGAAGGACTGAGGTGAGGGAAGGGGTTTAAGGAATGATGTGAGGGGTGAGGAAAACAAGGAATGAGAGGAAGGGGACTGAGGGAAGATCCAAAATGAGGGACTGAGGAAAAACCCTGGGCCAGAACAGATTGAAAATGATGGGAAGGTCCTGAGGGAAGAGCCAAAATGAAGGGATCAGGGAAGGGGTTTTGGGGGCATTGAGGGAAGGCACTGAGGGGGAAGGACTGAGGTGAGGGAAGGGGTTTAAGGAATGATGTCAGGGGTGAGGGAAAGAAGGAACAAGGAATTATAAACAAGGAATGAGAGGAAGGGGGCTGAGGGAAGAGCCAAAATGAAGGGCTGAGGAAAAACCCTGGGCCAGAACAGATAGAAAGCGATGGTAAAAGGCTCTGAGGGGATCAAGGAAGGGGTTAATGAAAGTTCCTTCTGATGGTTCTGAGCTGCCTCACCCCAGTATTGAACCCTACATGGAACAGAAGAAGCCGAGGATCATTTTTAGGCTTCGCCAGGCTTGGCAAAAACACCAAAAACACATCCAACGGCAAATGTTGCAATCGACTCAAGCAGGGAACAGGGAGATCTGGACTTGCCCAAGCTCTTACACAAGAGGATTTAGGAACACCCCGTCCTGAACGCTGGGGCAAAGGTTGTGTTTGGCTGAGCAAGGAGTCTTGGAGGGGATTCCACTTGGCTTTCCTTTTGGCAACGAGATCCATGGTGCTGAACCCATAATAAATTTATGGAGAGGCTGATTCCTGATCCTTGCTGAGCTGTTTCCATGCTCGGTGCCCAGGCTCTGCTTTAGCTCTGCTGAGCTTTGCAGGAAAGATTGGCAAACAAATTCAAACATAAGGAACAACAATGGGCCAACTCATTTATGAGTCACTTATTAGCCAAATAAGTCAGGAATGTGCCCTTATGGATATTTCACCCACCCTAAGAATTTGCTACGGTGGCAGCAGAGTGCAAAGTGCTGCTGCCCAGTGAAAAAAATTAAGTTGGGGGGGAGAAAAAGTGATTTTTTTTGTTGGGGCAGGGCACCATTTATACCAGTTTTTGTAGCACTGTTTATTTATTATTTTTTTAAGTTTATTATTCTTTATTAAATGTTATTATTTATTTAATATTTATTCCTACTGTTTTAAATATTTATTATTATTTATTTAACTAATAAATAGATGCTATTTATAGCATTTATCGCAGTAAATTTGTCAGATTCATGGGTTTTTCTAGCTCCTTCTGGCAGATAAAAACCTGGAATTCTTGCTGAGACAGAAATATGTTCCTGGTTGCCCTTAAAGGGGGAAAAATCCACAGCCTTGACCGACGAGGTATGAGGAGGTCTCTGTGATTTTGGGGCATCTCAAGAGCAGATCTGCAGTCAGAACCTCCAAACTTCCACCTCCAGTGGGATCATCCAGTCACTGTCCCAATGAAATCCAAGTATTTTAGTGTTGGGAGCTACTTCTAGTGAGGAAATGTAGAATTTCATGTGACAGCTCCTTTTTCAGTGCTGAGAAAAGCAAAGAATTCAAAGGAATTTCATCAGCAGCACTTCTGACAGTTTGGACTGGATCATCCTAAAAATCTTTTCCAAATTTAATTCTTTTCTTCATTTTGCTGAGGAGAGGAACTGGAGCCTCTGGAGGTCAGAGCCCATTTTTAAGTGGAGTTCCTCTGTCCCTTTTTGGTGCCTCATGACTTTTAGGGTGGTGACAAGCCAAGCCCATGATGTCACCGTGGTGGGGACCCGGTTCCTGGCAAGGCTTTCTTTTGGCTTCTTTGAAACCTTGACTCATAAGGTTCTGGCGTACTTAAATGTGAATTTAAAGACGTCATTTGGAGTTTTATTTCCCTCTTTTATTCAGAAAAAAAAAATGGAATTGTGCCGTCGGTGAAGGAAAACAGTTGCAATGGAATGGCTGGAGTGGGAGGTGGGAGCAGCAGTTCCTGATGACATCAGGGTAAAGCAAATCAATTTATTAATTATTGACTGTGTGGAACAGTGCCAGGAGCCCAGGGTGAGAGCACAACCTGCAAACACCAGAGAGGATCCTTCTCCTGCCCTGGGTTAATCCCAGAAATTGATGGAAAAGCTGAATTTCTCTGCTTTTCTCCATGAAAATGCTGATTTTTCTCCTATTTCCTTATGAGAGACTCCTCAGGAAATGACTCAAAGGTGACAAGAAAGGCAGAAAATTCTCTTTTTTTTCAAATCTCTGCCATCCCCCCCCCTCTGTTTTTCACAAAAATTCTCAATTTCGTTCCTTCATTCTTAAAAAAAATAATTCCTGGTGCTGCTCAGCTGATAATTTTGCAATATTAACCTGAAGATTTCTAGATATTGAGTTTAAATATGAATTATTGACATTGATTATTGCTCTTTACCAGGTACAGCTGGAGCCAGCAGGGACGAGCTCTTTCCAAAAGGTTTGATCCTGGCAAAAATCTTGGAATCATGGAATGGTTTGGGTGGGAAGGGACTTAAAACTCCTCCAATTCCATGGGCAGAGATATTTCTACTATCCCAAATTTTTCCAAGCCCCATGCAGAGATGGAGCAGCCACAATTTCCTTGGAAAAATCTAATTTTTTTTGAGAGATGCCAGCTTGGAAAAATCCTCCAATCCTCCCTTGGCAGGATGGAACAATTGCAGTTTTAATGGAATTATTGCCATGGATTTTCCAGCTCCATCATTTCAAACCAGAATGGATTTATGGAATTTCTAGCTGGGGCAAAGTTGGTATTTTCTCCAAAATTTGATATTTCCTCCCAAATTGGAATTTTCAGGAGAAAAACATATATGAAAAATCCATATATGAAAAATCCTCCAATTCTCCCTTGGCAGGATGGAGCAATTGCAGTTTTAATGGAATTATTTCCAAGGATTTTCCAGCTCCATCATTTCAAACCAGAATGGATTTATGGAATTTCATCCTCCTGCAGGGGCAAAAATTGGTATTTTCTCCAAAATTGGTAATTTCCAGGAGATAAACATGGATTTTTTTCCATCCCAGCAGGGACCAAGGACAGGGTGGATTTTCATGTTAAGAAGTGAAGTCACTGCAGAATAGAAATGACAGAATTTTACTTTTTTTTTTTTTTTTTTTTCCCAAAAAAAAATGGAATTTCACCACTGTTTCCCAATCCCAGTATCCCCTTCCCACACCCCCCAGTCCCCCTGTTCACCCATCCCAAAATTTCCAGTACCCCTGTCCCCCCATCCCAGTACCACCAGTACCCTGTTCCCCCATCCCAGTCTCCCCAATACCCCTGTCTCCCTATCCCAGTGCCCCCAGTACCCAATTCCCCCATCCCAGTCCCCCCAGTGCCCCCGTTGCCCATCCCGGTGTCCCCAGTGCGGCCCGTCCCCGCACTACAACTCCCGGCGTGCTCCGCGCCGGGCCCGTCAGCCCCGGGAGGCCCCGGCGGAGCGGGACGAGGCCGCAGCGGCGGGGCCGGGCCATGGAGAGCCCCGGCGGCAGCGGCTCCCTGCGGGGCGACATCAGTGCGTGGGCACGGGACGGGCCGGGGACACCTCGGGGAACGGCTGGGACAGGAGCTGGGAAGGGGAGCCGCGCCGGGAATAGACGGGAGCTGCGCGGAGCGGCGGGTTTGGGGCTCGCGGGGTGCTTTGGGGTTTGCGGGGTGGGTTTGGGGCTTGCAGGGTGGTTTTGGGGGTTGAAGTGTGGGCTTGGGTGTTAAAGAGTGGTTTGGGGGTTAAAGGATTGGGTTTTGGGGGCTGCAGGACGGTTTTGGGGTTTAGAGTGTGATTTTGGGGGTTAAAGGATGGGTTTTGGGGGCTGCAGGACGGTTTAGGGAGCGAGTGGCCTCTCGCAAGGAAAGGGACAAGAGGATGCTCTGAGGACAGCGTCAGGACACCGGCAACGATCCTTGCTCCTCCCTAATCCCCGGGGAACATCCCTGCTCCTCCCCGAATCCCCGGGGAACATCCCTGCTCCTCCCTGAATCCCCCGGGGAACATCCCTGCTCCTCCCCGAATCCCCGCGTGCGGTGTTGTGGGGCTGTGGGATCGGGATGTGCCCAAATCCCGGCCGGGCCAGCGGCTGCTCCTGGGTCACCCCCGGGACTCGTGTCCCCATTCCCGGGGCAGGGACAATTCCACCATCCCAGGCTGCTCCAGCCCCAGTGTCCAGCCTGGCCTTGGGCACTGCAGGGATGCAGGGGCAGCCCCAGCTGCTCTGGCAATTCCAGCCCAGCCAGGAATTCCTCATGGCCAAGATCCCATCCATGGCTGCCCTCTGGCAGTGGGAGCCATTCCCTGTGTCCTGTCCATCCCTTGTCCCCAGTCCCTCTGCAGCTCCATCCTCATTTGGATTTGCTCCTCCTGCCATAAAAACCACGAGGAGCTCCAGGCAAGGAAAACCATCCTGCCCAGGGATATTGGCAAAGGAATGAGGGGGGAAAATCCCTGTGAAAATGCTGGGACTCAGAATTTTATTTTTTTTTATGGAGAGGCTGCATTAACAGGGAGCTGTTTTTACTCAGTGCCACCTCCAAAGCAGCACCCACCTGAGAGGAGGTGGCATTGTCACCTCACGGTGCCACGTGAGCCAGAACTGCCCCGTGCTGGGCGCTGAGCAAAAGTGTTGGAGCTGGGAACTTCTTTTTCCAAGCTCCATGGACTTTTTGGGAAGGGATTTTTTGAGGGTTTTTTGGGCTGAGTTTTTCCTTGATCCCAGCTCTTTCTCCTTGCAGCCAGCCCATGCTCCTGCAGGAATCCAGAGGGATTTTTTGAGTTAGGCTGAGGTTTTTTTGGGCTGAGTTTTTCCTTGATCCCAGCTCTTTCTCCTTGCAGCCAGCCCATGCTCCTGCAGGAATCCAGAGGGATTTTTGAGTCAGGCTGAGTTTTTTCTTGATCCCAGCTCTTTTTCCATGTTCCTGCAGGAACCCAGAGTTTGGGAAGGGATTTTTGAGTCAGACTGAGTTTCTCCTTGATCCCAGCTCTTTTTCCATGCTCCTTCAGGAATCCAGAGCTCCTTGGAACAATTTGGGCTGGAAGGGTTGGAAACCCATCTTGTTCCATCCCAGGTTTCTCCAAGCCCTCTCCAGCCCAGCCTGGGACAATTCCAAGGATGGGGCAACCACATCTTTTCTGGGAATTCCATCCCAGCTCCTCCCCACCCTCCCAGCCAGAAATTCCATCCCTGTGGGATGCCATTTTCCCCCACATGCACAATTTTACTAATGAACTTAATGATGTTTTCATGTAATTATTATGAAATTAATGTCAATTTCATGGAATTATTGCCAGGGGTTTTCCAGCTCCATCATTTCAAACCAGAATGGATTTATGGAATTTCATCCTCCTGCAGGGGCAAAGCTGGGTTTCTCCAAAATTGGTATTTTCTCCCAAATTGGGTATTTTCTCCCAAAAGGATATTTTCTCCCAAAATTGGAATTTTCAGGAGAAAAACATAAATGAAAAATCCTCCGGTTGTCCCTTGGCAGGATGGAACAATTGCAGTTTTAATGGAATTATTGCCATGGACTTTCCAGCTCCATCATTTCAAACCAGAAGTTTTCCACTGGATTTATGGAACTTAAAAATTAGTATTTTCTCCCAAAATTGGAATTTTCAGGAGAAAAACATGTATGAAAAATCCTGCAATTCTCACTTGGCAGGATGGATCAAATGCAGTTTTAATGGAATTATTGCCATGGCTTTTCCAGCTCCATCATTGTGCTGATCAGAACGGATTTATGGAATTTCATCCTTCTGCAGGGGCAGAACTGGGTTTCTCCCAAATGGATATTTGCTCTAAAATTGGTATTTCCTCCCAAAATTAGTATTTTCTTCAAAATTGCTATTTTCTCCCAAAAATTACTATTTTCTCCCACATGGATATTTTCTCCCACATGGATATTTTCTCCCAAATGGATATTTTCTCCCAAACTATTAATTTCCATGAGAAAACCTCATGGAAAAATGAATTTTCCCATCCCATCGGAAGCCAAGCACAGCGTGCTCTCTAACGTCACGAAGCGAGCTCGCTGCGCAGCAGGAGCGACAGAATCTCACCGTTATTTTTCCCCTAAAAAAACCCCAAATTTCCCAAATCTGCCCTCTCCTCCCCAGGTTTCTGGGCGGACCGCACGCCGGTGCACGAGGCCGCGCGGCGCGGGGAGATCCGGCGGCTGCAGCAGCTGATCGAGAGCGGCGCCTGCGTCAACGCCGTCACCTACGACTCCATCACCCCCCTGCACGAGGCCAGCCTCAGGGGACAGACCCAGTGTGTCAAACTGCTGCTGGACGCGGGGGCCCAGGTGTGCAGCCCGCCCTGGTCCAGCTGGGAATTCGCCTGGATGGGGTTTGAGAGGCGTTTGTGGGGTTGGGGTCACCGCCGGTCAGGGCTAGGGGTGGGATGGGGTGGGGGGATGTGGAGGGATTTGTTGTGGTTTTGGGGTTTCAGGGTGAGAAGGTTCTGGAGGGGATGGAAGGTGTCCAGGGAATGGAGCTGGGAAGGGGCTGGAGAAGCAGGAGGGGCTGAGGGAGCCAGGAAGGGTCTGGAGAAGCAGGAGGGGCTGAGGGAGCTGGGAAGGGTCTGGAGAAGCAGGAGGGGCTGAGGGAGCTGGGAAGGGTCTGGAGAAGCAGGAGGGGCTGAGGGAGCTGGGAAGGGTCTGGAGAAGCAGGAGGGGCTGAGGGAGCTGGGAAGGGTCTGGAGAAGCAGGAGGGGCTGAGGGAGCTGGGAAGGGTCTGGAGAAGCAGGAGGGGCTGAGGGAGCTGGGAAGGGTCTGGAGAAGCAGGAGGGGCTGAGGGAGCTGGGAAGGGTCTGGAGAAGCAGGAGGGGCTGAGGGAGCTGGGAAGGGTCTGGAGAAGCAGGAGGGGCTGAGGGAGCTGGGAAGGGTCTGGAGAAGCAGGAAAAGCTGTGGGAGCTGGGAAGGGTCTGGAGAAGCAGGAGGGGCTGAGGGAGCTGGGAAGGGTCTGGAGAAGCAGGAAAAGCTGAGGGAGCTGGGAAGGGTCTGGAGAAGCAGGAAAAGCTGTGGGAGCTGGGAAGGGTCTGGAGAAGCAGGAAAAGCTGTGGGAGCTGGGAAGGGTCTGGAGAAGCAGGAGGGGCTGAGGGAGCTGGGAAGGGTCTGGAGAATGAGGAAAAGCTGTGGGAGCTGGGAAGGGGCTGGAGAACCAGGAGGGGCTGAGGGAGTTGGGAAGGGAATGGAGAACCAGGAGCAGCTGAGGGAGCTGGGAAGGGTCTGGAGAACCAGGAGAGGCTGAGGGAGCTGGGAAGGGTCTGGAGAAGCAGGAGGGGCTGAGGGAGCTGGGAAGGGGCTGAGCCTGGAGCAAAGGAGGCTCAAGGGGGACCTTGTGGCTCTGCACAAGTCCCTGCCAGGAGGGGACAGCCGGGGGGGTCGGGCTGTGCTCCAGGGAACAGGGACAGGAGCAGAGGGAACGGCCTCAGCCTGGGCCAGGGGAGCTCAGAGGGGATTTTGGGGAAAAATTCCTCCTGGAGACATGGATCAGTGCTGCATTTAGCATTGCTGCTTCATCTGACCTCCACCCCCTTCCAAATCACTCCCAACCTTCACAATTCCATGATCCCATGATCTCAGCTGAGATTTTCCCTGCTTTTTCCTGCTTTTAAGCTGTTTTTTTCTTGCTTTCCCCTACTTTTAACCTACTTCTAACCTGTTTTTCCCTATTTTTGACCTACTTTTCCCTACTTTTCACCTGCTTTTCCCCTACTTTTCACCTGCTTTTCCCTACCCCTAACCTGCTTTTAACTGCTTTTAACATGCTTTTCCCTATTTTTCCCTACTTTTAACCTCCTTTTCCCTACTTTTGACCTGCTTTTACTTTTAACCTGCTTTTCCCTGCTTTTCACCTACTTTTCTCTACTTTTGACCTGCTTTTCCCTGCTTTTAACCTGCTTTTCCCTGCTTTCCTCTGCTTTTCCTACTTTTAATCTGCTTTTCCATTCTTCTAACCTGCTTTTCCCTACTTATAACCTTCTTTTCCCTACTCTTAACCTGCTTTTAACCTGCTTTTAACCTCCTTTCCCCTACTTTTAACCTGTTTTTCCCTGCTTTTCACCTACTTTTCCCCTACTTTTCCTACTTTTCACCTGCTTTTCCTTACTTTTAACCTGCTTTTCCCTGCTTTCCCCTGCTTTTTCTACTTTTATCTGCTTTTCCATACTTCTGACCTGCTTTCCCTACTTCTAACCTGCTTTTAACCTCCTTTTCCCTATTTTTAACCTGCTTTTAACCTCCTTTTAACCTTCTTTTCCCTACTTTTAACCTCCTTTTCCCTACTTCTAACCTCCTTTTCCCTACTTCTAACCTGCTTTCCCCCTCCTTTTCCCTACTTTTAACCTCCTTTTCCCTACTTTTAACCTGCTTTTAACCTGCTTTTAACCTCCTTTTCCCTACTTATAACCTCCTTTTCCCTACTTTTAACCTGCTTTTAACCTCCTTTTAACCTCCTTTTCCCTACTTTTAACCTCCTTATAACCTGCTTTTAACCTCCTTTTCCCTACTTATAACCTCCTTTTCCCTACTTTTAACCTGCTTTTAACCTCCTTTTAACCTCCTTTTCCCTACTTTTAACCTCCTTATCCCTACTTTTAATCTCCTTTTCCCTACTTCTAACCTACTTTTCCCTACTTCTAACCTCCTTTTCCCTACTTCTAACCTGCTTTCCCCTACTTTTAACCTGTTTTCCCCTACTTCTAACCTGCTTTTCCCTCCTTTTCCCGTGTTTTCCCGTGTTTTTCCCCCGCGCTCCCCGCAGGTGGACGCGCGGAACATCGACGGCAGCACGCCGCTGTGCGACGCGTGCGCCTCGGGCAGCGTGGAGTGCGTCAGGGTGCTGCTGTCGCACGGGGCCAAGGTGAACCCGCCGCTGTACACGGCCTCGCCGCTGCACGAGGCCTGCATGAACGGTAACGGCGCCTGCCGGGACAATTCCGGACAATTCCGGGACAATTCCAGACAATTAGGACAATTCGGGACAATTCCGGGCAATTCAGGACAATTCAGGACAATTCGGGACAATTCCGGACAATTCCGGGACAATTCCAGACAATTAGGACAATTCGGGACAATTCCGGGCAATTCAGGACAATTCAGGACAATTCGGGACAATTCCGGACAATTCCGGGACAATTCCAGACAATTAGGACAATTCGGGACAATTCCGGGCAATTCAGGACAATTCAGGACAATTCGGGACAATTCCGGACAATTCCGGGACAATTCCAGACAATTAGGACAATTCGGGACAATTCCGGGCAATTCAGGACAATTCAGGACAATTCGGGACAATTCCGGACAATTCCGGGACAATTCCAGACAATTAGGACAATTCGGGACAATTCCGGGCAATTCAGGACAATTCAGGACAATTCGGGACAATTCCGGACAATTCCGGGACAATTCCAGACAATTAGGACAATTCGGGACAATTCCGGGCAATTCAGGACAATTCAGGACAATTCGGGACAATTCCGGACAATTCCGGGACAATTCCAGACAATTAGGACAATTCGGGACAATTCCGGGCAATTCAGGACAATTCAGGACAATTCGGGACAATTCCGGACAATTCCGGGACAATTCCAGACAATTAGGACAATTCGGGACAATTCCGGGCAATTCAGGACAATTCAGGACAATTCGGGACAATTCCGGACAATTCCGGGACAATTCCAGACAATTAGGACAATTCGGGACAATTCCGGGCAATTCAGGACAATTCAGGACAATTCGGGACAATTCCGGACAATTCCGGGACAATTCCAGACAATTAGGACAATTCGGGACAATTCCGGGCAATTCAGGACAATTCAGGACAATTCGGGACAATTCCGGACAATTCCGGGACAATTCCAGACAATTAGGACAATTCGGGACAATTCCGGGCAATTCAGGACAATTCAGGACAATTCGGGACAATTCCGGACAATTCCGGGACAATTCCAGACAATTAGGACAATTCGGGACAATTCCGGGCAATTCAGGACAATTCAGGACAATTCGGGACAATTCCGGACAATTCCGGGACAATTCCAGACAATTAGGACAATTCGGGACAATTCCGGGCAATTCAGGACAATTCAGGACAATTCGGGACAATTCCGGACAATTCCGGGACAATTCCAGACAATTAGGACAATTCGGGACAATTCCGGGCAATTCAGGACAATTCAGGACAATTCGGGACAATTCCGGACAATTCCGGGACAATTCCAGACAATTAGGACAATTCGGGACAATTCCGGGCAATTCAGGACAATTCAGGACAATTCGGGACAATTCCGGACAATTCCGGGACAATTCCAGACAATTAGGACAATTCGGGACAATTCCGGGCAATTCAGGACAATTCAGGACAATTCGGGACAATTCCGGACAATTCCGGGACAATTCCAGACAATTAGGACAATTCGGGACAATTCCGGGCAATTCAGGACAATTCAGGACAATTCGGGACAATTCCGGACAATTCCGGGACAATTCCAGACAATTAGGACAATTCGGGACAATTCCGGGCAATTCAGGACAATTCATAACCTGCTTTTAACCTCCTTTTAACCTCCTTTTCCCTACTTTTGACCTCCTTTTCCCTACTTTTAACCTGCTTTTGACCTCCTTTTCCCTACTTTTAACCTGCTTTTGACCTCCTTTTCCCTACTTTTAACCTCCTTATCCCTACTTTTAATCTCCTTTTCCCTACTTCTAACCTACTTTTCCCTACTTCTAACCTCCTTTTCCCTACTTCTAACCTGCTTTCCCCTACTTTTAACCTGTTTTCCCCTACTTCTAACCTGCTTTTCCCTCCTTTTCCCGTGTTTTCCCGTGTTTTTCCCCCGCGCTCCCCGCAGGTGGACGCGCGGAACATCGACGGCAGCACGCCGCTGTGCGACGCGTGCGCCTCGGGCAGCGTGGAGTGCGTCAGGGTGCTGCTGTCGCACGGGGCCAAGGTGAACCCGCCGCTGTACACGGCCTCGCCGCTGCACGAGGCCTGCATGAACGGTAACGGCGCCTGCCGGGACAATTCCGGACAATTCCGGGACAATTCCAGACAATTAGGACAATTCGGGACAATTCCGGGCAATTCAGGACAATTCAGGACAATTCGGGACAATTCCGGACAATTCCGGGGGCGTTAGTTCCGGGGTCATGCCAGGGCAGCTCCAGGGGCATTCCAGGGCAGTTCCAGGGTCATTCTTGGGTCATTTCCAGGTCATTCCAAGGTAATTCCAGGGCAATTCCAGGGTCATTCCTGGAGAATTCCGGGGTCATTCCAGGGCAATTCCAGGGTCATTCTTGGGTCATTTCCAGGTCATTCCAAGGTAATTCCAGGGCAATTCCAGGGTCATTCCTGAAGAATTCCGGGGTCATTCCAGGGCAGTTCCAGGGTCATTCCTGGAGAATTACGGGGTCATTCCAGGGCAATTCCAGGGTCATTCCTGGAGAATTCCAGGGTCATTCCAGGGCAATTCCAGGATCATTCCAGGGCAGTTCCAAGGTCATTCCAGGGTCATTCTTGGGTCATTTCCAGGTCATTCCAAGGTAATTCCAGGGCAATTCCAGGGTCATTCCTGAAGAATTCCGGGGTCATTCCAGGGCAGTTCCAGGGTCATTCTTGGGTCATTTCCAGGTCATTCCAAGGTAATTCCAGGGTCATTCTTGGAGAATTCCAGGGTCATTCCAGGGCAATTCCAGGATCATTGCAGGGCAATTCCAGGGTCATTCTTGGGTCATTTCCAGGTCATTCCAAGGTAATTCCAGGGCAATTCCAGGGTCATTCTAGCGTCATCCCAGGAGAATTCCAGGGCAGTTCCAAGGTCGTGCTAGGGCAGTTCCAAGGTCGTGCTAGGGCAATTCCAAGGTCATTCCAGGGCAATTCCAAGGTCATTTCTGGAGAATTCCAGGGGCATTAATTCTGGGGTCATTCCAGGGCAATTCCTGGGTCATTCCAGGGTCATTCCAGAGCAGTTCCAGGGTCATTCCAGGGTCATTCCAGGGCAGTTCCAGGGTCATCCCAGTGTCATTAATTCCAGGGTCGTTCTGGGCTAGTTCCAGAGTAATTCCAGGGTCATTCCGTGGGTGTTTACGGCTTGGAATGGGAAAAAAGCACCAGAACTCTTCATGTGACCAGGGAATGGTCAGGCTGTGCTGGTGCTTGGAGCCTGTCAGGAGGGAAGGGAGAGAGATCCCTGCAGGGATCCCTCTGATCCCACTGCTGATCCCACTGCTGATCCCATTGCTGATCCCACTGCTGATCCCATTGCTGATCCCACTGCTGATCCTGTTGCTGATCCCACTGCTGATCCCATTGCTGATCCCATTGCTGATCCCACTGCTGATCCCATTGCTGATCCCATTGCTGATCCCATTCTGATCCCATTGCTGATCCCATGCTGATCCCATTCTGATCCCATTGCTGATCCCACTGCTGATCCCGTTGCTGATCCCATTGCTGATCCCATTGCTGATCCTGTTGCTGATCCCACTGCTGATCCCATTTCTGACCCCATTTTTCCCTGCAGAGATCCCTCTGATCCCATTTCTGATCCCGTTTTTCCCAGCAGAGCGGGAATTCTTCGTTTTCATTCCATCCTAGCGGGGCAGGAATTTCCAGTTTTCAGTGGCATTTTCCTGGTTTTCAGTGAGAATTCCATCCTAGTGGGGCAGGAATTCCCAGTTTCCAGTGGGAATTCCCAGTTTTCAGTGGGGTTTTCCTGGTTTTCAGTGGGAATTCAATCCCGGCGTGTTGGGAATTCCCAGTTTCCAGTGGGAATTCCATCCTGTTGGGCTAGGAATTCCCAGTTTTCAATGGGAATTCCCAGTTTTCAGCATGCATTCCGTTTTCAGCGGGAATTCCCAGTTTTCAGTGGGAATTCCATCCTGTTGGGGCAGGCATTCCCAGTTTTCAGCGGGAATTCCCAGTCTTCAGCGTGCATTCCCAGTTTTCGGTGGGAATTCCATCCTGTTGGGGCAGGCATTCCCAGTTTTCGGTGTGCATTCCCAGCTTTCAGCGGGAATTCCATCCTGTTGGGGCAGGAATTCCCAGTTTTCAGCGTGCATTCCCAGATTCCAGCGGGCATTCCCAGATTCCAGTGGCATTCCCAGTTTCCAGCAGGAATTCCCTGTTTTCAGTGTGCATTCCCAGTTTTCAGCAGAAATTCCCAGTTTCCAGTGAGAATTCCATCCTGTTGGGGCAGGAATTCCCAGTTTTCAGTGGGAATTCCATCCCGTTGGGGCAGGCATTCCCAGTTTCCAGCGGGCATTCCCAGTTTCCAGCGGGCATTCCCAGTTTCCAGCGGGCATTCCCAGTTTCCAGCAGGCATTCCCAGATTCCAGCGGGCATTCCCAGATTCCAGTGGCATTCCCAGTTTCCAGCAGGAATTCCCTGTTTTCAGTGTGCATTCCCAGTTTTCAGTGGGCATTCCCAATTTTCAGCAGGAATTCCCAGTTTTCAGTGGGAATTCCATCCCGTTGGGGCAGGCATTCCCAGTTTCCAGTGAGCATTCTGTTTCCAGCGGGCATTCCCAGTTTTCAGCAGGAATTCCCAGTTTTCGGCGTGCATTCCCAGTTTTCGGCGTGCATTCCTAGTTTTCAGTGTGCATTCCCAGTTTCCAGCAGGCATTCCCGGGTTTCCCTGTCCCAGGCAGCCCGGAGTGCGTGCAGCTGCTGATCGAGGTGGGTGCCAACCTGGAGGCGCACGACTGCCACTTCGGGACGCCCCTGCACGTGGCCTGTGCCCGCGAGCACCTGCACTGTGCCAAGCTGCTGCTGCAGGCAGGTACGGCCGGGAATCGCCCTGGGAAACGGCTCTGATCCCCTTCCTCAGCCCGTTCCTCAGCCCGTTCCTCATCCCATTCCTGATCCCGTTCTTCCCTGCACAGACCCCTCTGCTCCCATTCCTGATCCCATTTCTGGTGCCATTCCTGATACCATTCCTGATCCCGTTCCTCATCCCATTCCTCATCCCGTTCCTGATCCCATTCCTGATCCCATTCCTCATCCCGTTCCTGATCCCATTCCTGATCCCGTTCCTGATCCATTCCTGATCCCATTCCTGATCCCATTCCTCATCCCGTTCCTCATCCCGTTCCTCATCCCGTTCCTGATCCCGTTCCTGATCCCGTTCCTGATCCCGTTCCTGATCCCATTCCTGATCCTGTTCCTGATCCCATTCTTCCCTGCACAGACCCCTCTGCTCCCATTCCTGATCCCATTCCTGATCCCGTTCCTGATCCCGTTCCTGATCCCGTTCCTGATCCCGTTCCTGATCCCGTTCTTCCTGCACAGACCCCCTCTGCTCCCATTTCTCATCCCATTCCTGGTGCCATTCCTGATGTCATTTGCCACTTCTGATCCCATTCCTGATCCTGTTTTTCCCTGCACAGACCCCTCTGATCCCGATTTGAAACCCCATTTGGATCCCGTTTTTCCTTGTACAGACCCCTCTGCTCCCATTCCTCATCCCATTCCTGATCCTGTTTTTCCCTGCACAGACCCCTCTGCTCCCATTCCTCGTCCCATTTCTGTTCCCATTTCTGATCCCTTTTCCCTGGCCAAATCCCCTTTTCCCTAGATAAATTCCCTTTTCCCTGGCTAAATTTCCATTTTCCTGCTCGGATTCCCTTTTCCCTGGCTGGATTCCCTTTTCCCTGGTTAAATCCCCTTTTCCCTGGATAAATTTCCATTTTCCTTCCCGGATCCCCTTTTCCTTGGCCAAATCCCCTTTTCCCTGGATTTATTCCCTTTTCCCTGCCCGGATCCCCTTTCCCTGGCTGGATTTATTCCCTTTTCCCCACTGGATCCCCTTTCCCCGGCCAGATTTATTCCCTTTTCCCTGCCCAGAT
The DNA here is from genome assembly GCF_017590055.1 of Onychostruthus taczanowskii. Lineage (NCBI taxonomy): Eukaryota > Metazoa > Chordata > Aves > Passeriformes > Passeridae > Onychostruthus > Onychostruthus taczanowskii. The sequence goes on along the minus strand of NW_024499062.1, from coordinate 520,556 downwards.
CCCCTTTCCCTGACCAGATTTATTCCCTTTTCCCCACTTGATCCCCTTTCCCTGGCCGGATTTATTCCCTTTTCCCCACTTGATCCCCTTTCCCTGGCTGGATTAATTCCCTTTTCCCTGCCCGGATCCCCTTTCCCTGGCCGGATTTATTCCCTTTTCCCTGCCCGGATCCCCTTTCCCTGACCAGATTTATTCCCTTTTCCCCACCTGATCCACTTTCCCTGGCTGGATTTATTCCCTTTTCCCCACCGGATCCCCTTTCCCTGGCTGGATTTATTCCCTTTTCCCTGCCTGGGCCCCCTTTCCCACCCCGGAATTCCCTGTGCCGTGCCCAGGAGCCAACGTGAACGCGGCCAAGCTGCACGAGACGGCGCTGCACCACGCGGCCAAGGTGCGCAACGTGGACCTGGTGGAGCTGCTGGTGGAGTTTGGAGGGAACATCTACGCCCGGGACAACCGGGGCAAGAAACCCTCGGATTACACCTGGAGCAGCAGCCCCACGGCCAAGTGCTTCGAGTTCTATGAGAGTGAGTGGGGAGTCCCCTTTTTATTGGGAATCCGGCCATCAAATCCCCTTTTTATTGGGAATCTGGCCATCAAATCCCCTTTTTATTGGGAATCTGGCCATCAAATCCCCTTTTTATTGGGAATTCAGCCATCAGATCCCCTTTTTATTGGGAATTCAGCCATCAAATCCCCTTTTTATTGGGAATTCAGCCATCAGATCCCCTTTTTATTGGGAATTCAGCCATCAAATCCCCTTTTTATTGGGAATTTGGCCATCAAATCCCCTTTGTCCTGTGAATTCGGCCATCAAATCCCCTTTTTATTGGGAATCCGGCCATCAAATCCCCTTTTTATTGGGAATTCGGCCATCAAATCCCCTTTTTATTGGGAATTCAGCCATCAAATCCCCTTTTTATTGGGAATCCGGCCATCAAATCCCCTTTTTATTGGGAATTCGGCCATCAAATCCCCTTTTTATTGGGAATTCAGCCATCAAATCCCCTTTTTATTGGGAATTCAGCCATCAAATCCCATTTTTATTGGGAATTCAGACATCAAATCCCCTTTTTATTGGAAATCTGGCCATCAAATCCACTTTGTCCTGGGATTTTGGTGATCAAATCCCCTTTCTCCTGGGAATTTGGCCATCAAATCCCCTTTTTATTGGGAATTTGGTCATCAAATCCCCTTTGTCCTGGGAATCTGGCCATCAAATTCTCTTTGTCCTGGGAATTTGGCCATCAAATCCCCTTTTTATTGGGAATTCAGCCATCAAATCCCCTTTTTATTGGGAATTCGGCCATCAAATCCCCTTTGTCCTGGGAATTCGGCAATCAAATCCCCTTTTTATTGGGAATCTGGCCATCAAATCCCCTTTTTATTGGGAATCCGGCCATCAAATCCCCTTTGTCCTGGGAATCCGGCCATCAAATCCCCTTTGTCCTGGGAATTCAGCCATCAAATCCCCTTTTTGGTCATCAAATACCCTTTTTATTGGGAATTCGGCCATCAAATCCCCTTTTTATTGGGAATTCAGCCATGAAATCCCCTTTTTATTGGGAATTCAGCCATCAAATTCCCTTTGTCCTGGGAATTTCGCCATCAAATCCCCTTTCTGATCTCATTTTTATCCCGTTCCTGATCCCGTTTTTATCCCGTTCCTTATCCTGTTTTTATCCCATTTTTACTCCATTACTGATCCCATTTTTACCCCGTTTTTATCCTGTTTTTCCCCCGTTCCTGATCCTGTTTTTCCCCTGTTCCTGATCCCATGTTGATCCCATTCCTGATCCCGTTTTTATCCCATTTTTATCCTGTTTTCCCCCGTTCCTGATCCCATTCTTATCCCATTTTTCCCCCGTTCCTGATCCCATTTTTATCCCATTTTTATCCTGTTCCTGATTCCATTTTTATCCCATTCCTGATCTCATTTTCCCCTGTTCCTGATCCCATTTTTATCCCATTTTTGTCCCGTTCCTGATCCTGTTTCTATCCCATTTTTACCCCGTTCCTGATCCCATTTTTATCCCGTTTTTACCCTGTTCCTGATCCTGTTTTTACCCCATTCCTGATCCCGTTTCTATCCCATTCCTGATCCTGTTTTTATCCCGTTTTTACCTGGTTCCTCAACCACGTTTTCCCCCCATTCCTGGTCCCATTTTTGTCCGATTTTTACCCCGTTTTTCCCCCATTCCTGATCCCGTTTTCCCCCCATTCCTGATCCTGTTTCCCCCCATTCCTGATCCCGTTTCCCCCCATTCCTGATCCCCTTTTCCCCCTGTTCCTGATCCCGTTCCTGATCCTGTTTTTCTCCCGTTTTTCTCCTGTTTTTACCCCGTTTCCCCCCCGTTCCTGATCCCGTTTCTGACCCCATTTTTTTCCCATTCCTGATCCTGTTTTTTTCCCGTTTTTCCCCCGTTCCTGATCCCGTTTTTCCCCCATTCCTGATCCCCTTTCCCCCCATTCCTGATCCCGTTTCCCCCCATTCCTGATCCCCTTTTCCCCCATTCCTGATCCCCTTTTCCCCCATTCCTGATCCCCTTTTCCCCCATTCCTGATCCCCTTTTCCCCCCGTTCCTGATCCCGTTCCTGATCCCGTTCCATCCCGTTTTTCTCCCGTTTCCCGCGCAGAGACGCCCCTGAGCCTGGCCCAGCTGTGCCGGGTGACGGTGCGGAGAGCGGCCGGGCGCCGGGGGCTGCACGAGATCTCCAAGCTGCAGATTCCCCCCAGGCTCATCCAGTACCTCTCCTACAACTGACAGAGCCAGGAAAAGCCTGCAATTCCCGGGAAAAGCCTGCAATTCCCGGGAAAAGCCTGCAATTCCCAGGAAAAACCCCACAGCATCGGAGGAGTTCTCCTTCTCTTCTACCTCCCCCCCCCAAAAAACCCCATTTTAATTTAATTTCAGGCGCTGCTGTAAATAGGATTTGTCAGGAATTCCTCTTTTCTGTGAGTTTTCTTGGAATTTCCCAGGTGGAATTTTAGCCTCTCCCAGGTGGGAGTCCCTGATTTTCCTGGATTTCCTCTTTGGGATCCAGCCAGCGGGGAGAGAAATGGGATAACTGTGGAGTGGGAATCATTCCAGCTGGGAATTCCATGCTCTGGAGCAGCTCTGGTCCCATTTTAATCCCATTTTTATCCCGTTTTTCCCATTTTTACCCCGTTGTCCCCTGCATGGACCCCTCTGATCCCATTTCTGATCCCAATTTTCCCATTTTTATCCTGTTTTTCCCTGCAGGGATCATCCATCCCCTTTTGGATGATCCAGCCTGGAATGACCCAGGACCCCTTTCCCTGCTGGCTGCAGAGCAACTGGGAGGGGAAATCCTTGGATTTCCAAATCCTTGGATTTGATGGGATCCCACCCTTGGGAATAACTCCAGTGACAGCTGCGAGCCCTGCTGGGGGCAAATTAATTCCCTGTTCATTCATTCATTCATTCCCTAAATTAACGATTCCCTAAATTAACAATCCCCTAAATGAATTCCCTAAATGAATTCCCTAAATTAATCAGCTCAGGGCTAATTAGAGGCACTGCAGCTCGTTCATTTAGGGAATTTTTAGGGTTTTCCAGGAGCATCCAGAGGCTTTGGGTCAACACCAGGAATGAGGAGAGGCCAGGCTGGGATTGGCTGTGTCCCATTCCCAATCCCATTCCCACTCCCAATCTCATTCCCATTACCAATCCCACTCCCATTCCCACTCCCATTCCCAATCCCACTCCCAATCCCATTCCCACTCCCACTCCCAATCCCACTCCCAATCCCATTCCCACTCCCATTCCCAATCCCATTCCCACTCCCATTCCCAATCCCACTCCCAATCCCATTCCCACTCCCACTCCCAAACCCACTCCCAATCCCATTCCCACTCCCATTCCCAATCCCATTCCCACTCCCATTCCCACTCCCACTCCCATTCCCATCCCCTGATCCCAGATTTGTTTCCCCCTCCCTTGGGATCCCGTGGGATACAACAGGACTGGGTTCTGCTTGGAAGTTTGGGAATTTTGGGATTGATTTTCCCCCTTTGGAGCTCTTTTCCCAATGCCAGGTTGGGATTCCAGGCCTGAATCCCAGCTGGAATTCCTGGAATTCCTTGGGTACCTGGGGCTTTGTCCTTGGATGTTGAGCTGGGATTCTCCTCCCCCTTCCAGGTTTCCCATTTTTCCCAATAATCCTGGAAAATCCCAGAGCTTCCCCACCAGAACAAACTCCTCCAGGAATCCTGGAATCCGCTCCGGATCCAGGCTGGGAATGCTGAGCTGGAGCTGAATGCACTTTATGGGTTTTATTTCTCATTTTCATTTTATTTATTCCTCCCTTCCCCTTTTTATCCTGGAAATCCCAAACCCTGCTGTTCTCATCCCCAGTTTTGGGCTGGGATTCCCAGAAATGTGGAATTGGACAAGCTCAGGGGAGCCCCAGAGGGGTTTTTTTTGTGGGATTCATCCCTGGGAACGGCAGGAAAAAGGTTTTGTGGGACAATTTTAGGGATCCCAAATCCCTTTTGAAGATCCCACATCCCTTTTTAGGGTTCCCACATCCCTTTTTAGCATTCCCAAATCCCTTTTTAGGATCCCTAAATCCCTTTTTAGCATTCCCAAATCCCTTTTTAGGGATCTCAAATCCCTTTTTAGGGTTCCCAAATCCCTTTTTAGCATTCCCAAATCCCTTTTTAGGATCCCTAAATCCCTTTTTAGCATTGCCAAATCCCTTTTTAGGGTTCCCAAATCCCTTTTTAGGATCCCTAAATTCCTTTTTAGGGTTCCCAAATCCCTTTTTAGGATCCCTAATTCCTTTTTAGGGTTCCCAATTCCCTTTTTAGGGTTCCCAAATCCCTTTTTAGGATCCCTTAATTCCTTTTTAGGGTTCCCAATTCCCTTTTTAGGAATCCCAAATCCCTTTTTAGGGTTCCCAAATCCCTTTTTAGGTGTTTTTCCCACCCTGCCTTCGCTGGTACAATAATGGAATTACCAAATCCAAGTTTCCCTTGGAAAATCAAAAAGATTCCTTGGGGAACCAAGAAGAAATTCCCCAATCCCGTGGATTCCATCTTCATTTCCCCCTGGTTTTGGAGCCTTTTTGGGGGATCCCAAAGTTTTCTGGGGGTTTTTGTTTCAAATCCATTGGAGGAATTCCTGCTGCTGGGATTTAGGAGAGCTTCAGGCACCATCCTGCAATTCCAGCTTGGAAAACTGGGAATGACATTTGGGCTGTGGCCACTCCTTATCCATGAATTGCTGGGGAAAAATCCCATTTATTCCATTATTTATCCCATTAATTCCATTTTCCCCATTTGTCCCATTTATTCCAATTCCCAGCTGGAATTTTGGGGGATTTTCCCTGGATTTTTAGGAGCACCTGGATCTCCTCTGGATCAAAACCTCAGAGAATCCAAGGATCCCTCTTGGATCACAGGGGGGTATTTCCTGGGGTTTTGTAGGATTTTGGGATTTCTGGGAATGCCAGAAGCAGCTGAATCCCTGGAATAATGGGAATAAACTCCTGGATTGGGCCTCGTTGATTTTTGGGTCACTCTGGGACGATCCCTTCACCCTTTATTCCCAAATCCAGGCCTGGATCCATCCCAAATTCCACCAGGCCATTCCTGCTTTATCCTCCCCTTCTGAGGCTTCCCAAATTCCAAACCCAGCTGAAAATTTTGGGATAATTCCTCTTCCCTGGGGGTTTCCTGTGGATCCAGCAGGGCAGGGAATGATCCAAAATAATCCCACCCAGTTCCAGCTGGGAACAGGGATTTGCTTCATCCGTGGGAATCTTTGGGATTTCTCCTGGCTGGAATTTGGACTGGAGAAGGGGAGCTGGATCCTGGCAGCTTTTCCCAAAAATTGAAGTTTATCCTGGGAAAACAAGGTGGGATTGAAGCCTTGGGAGGCTGGAAAATTTCACTCCTGGATCCCCTGGTGAGGGAAATCCCTGCGGGGTTTGTGCTGCAGCTTCCCAAATCCCTGGGAAAACTGGGAAAGGGACAACTCCCACCAAAACCAGGGCTGGGACTCCTGATTTTACCTTTAGGGGTCTTGGAGTGAGGGGAAAAAATTCCCAGGAGTTTTCCTGAGCTCTGCATCCCTCAGATTCTCTGGGATGGAGCAGGAGCAAAGCTGGAATTCTGTCCCACCTCTGGCTTTGGGAATAAATCCACCCAAAATCTGGAGGATTTCCCTGGGTTTTTCCACACCCTCTTCACCCTTCCCTCCTTTTCCCAGGAAAATCCAGGGTGATGCTGCAGATCTTTTTGGTGCCAGTCCCAAATTTTTGGGTGGATTTGGGGAGTCTGGAGGAAAATCCCAAAATCGACATTTTCCAACTCCAGCCCAGCCCTCAAACCCACAGCAAAGCCCGGGAGGGATCAAGCCCACGGATTTCTTGGGATTTCTGGAAAACTGGATGAACCCTTTGGCTGTTCCCACCTCTCCTGCACGTCACAAAATCCTTGGATCCTAAAAAAAAAAAAACCCCGAAATTCCCTCACTTTGAGATGGATCCTGAGCTTTTGGTGATGCCCTAAATCCGAGATCCCAGATTTTCCCTGGATTCAGGCACTCAGGGAATGCTGGGAAGGGGAAGAACTCTTCAGAGCTGGGAATTTGGGCACCTGGAATTGATTCCTGATTAAAGCTCGGGAAGGGTTGAGGTTATTCCTGATTAAAATTCACTCTGGAAAAGTCTCACCTGTGTCTGGCTGTTGTGGGATCTGCCCTGGAATTCTCTTCCTTCAGCAGCCTCATCCCAAATTCCAGGGCTGCGAGAGCTGGGAATGTTCCCCTGGAGAAGGGAAGGACCCAGGGAGATCTTCCAGCGGCATCCCTGCAGTGTCCAGAGCCAGGCTGGAGCAGCCTGGGATGGTGGATTTGTCCCTGCCCTTGGAATGGGGTTGGAATTGGGTGATCCTGAAGGTCCCTTCCCAGCCAAACCATTCCATGATTCCATAAAAAAAAACCCCTCAATGTTCATCCCCTTCCCAAAACCTTTCATTCCCCGTTTCCCAGGGAAAACCTGTGAAGAAAAGCTGGGACTGGGGAAACTTCCCAGAGAAATCCTGAGCTCTGGAAGGAATCAGAGACTGGAAACATCCCAAAGAAACTGCGAGGGAAACAATGCTTGGGAAAAACGGGATAATCCCTTTTTTTTCCCCTAAGGAATGCTCTCCAGCCGATTTCCTCACCGAGCCCTTATCCCGGAGCCGAGATGGGGAAGTGAATTTTGGAGGAGGAATTTTTGGGAGGAATTGTGGGTCCGATTCCCACAATTCCCACCAAAAAACCCCTTGGCAAATGGGCAGGATTGGGACTCCGGAGCCTCTTCCCGGCGCGGCGCCGCTTGGCGGAGCTGCTCCCCCCAGGAAAAGCTGCCGGGGCTGGAATTCCCAACCAGCAGCGTCCGCAGCAGCCCCGCTCATCCCAAATCCTGCCAAAAACCGGGAAGTTCTGCTCCCTCACACAAACCCGAGCGGTTTCCCGTGGGTGGGAGGAGAAGGAATCGCCAATCCCAAATTCCCTTTGATCCCAGCAAAGCCCAAGCCGCAACCCCGCTAATCCTGGATTTGGGAGTTCGGGGTTTTTTTTGTTTTGTTTGTTTTTTTGGGGGAACAACAAATCGCCTCCAGAAGGTTCAATTCCCACCTCCACATTCCAATTGTCCCGGTCTCAAAAAGACCTGGAATTCTGTAATAAAATTCCCTCCGGTCTCGGCTCAGGGCAGGCGCATTTTGAAGGAGAAAAGCAGGAATTGCGGGAAAGACTCGGATAGGGAGGGAAGGGGGAGCACGGGGGAGATTGTGCCTCCATGGATGGGCTGGAAATCGGGAAAAGCGGGGAAAATTGTTATTCCTTCTTTTCAGCTTTGCTTGGGCTCTTTTATTTTTTGGGATTTCTCCTTCCCAGAGCTGATTTGGGAGTAGTTTGGGAATTCCAGGTGGGTTTTCAACGGAGGAAAAAGTGGAACTGGGAAAGGGGGGTGTGGGAATTTTAATTGTTTATCCCTGGGGGTGTTTTCTGGAGCAGAACCCCATCCTCCTGCTTATCCCGGAGGGAAAAAAAAACCGGGAAAAGATTCCCAAAACCCCGTGGTGCCGCGGGGCCGGCGGCGCTCGGGGCTGAGCTCATGTTCCCATTTATTCCCGGCCGTGAAAATTCCCGACAGCTCCAGCGGGGCTGGGAACCCGAGCTGCACTTAACCCCTGCACGGATTCCCGGCTTTCCGAGGAATTTCGGGCTGGAGAGGGTTTTGGTTGGAGTTCGCCCGATGGAATCTGCGGGATTTGGGATCTTTCCCGATGTTCCCAAAGCCCTCCAGGCGCCCCCAAATTCCTTTTCCACATTAATTCCCTCCCGGCCGGCCGGGCTGGAGCTGCCTCTGCCCATCTTGGGCTGCTGGAATTCCCTGCTAGGAATTTTGGATTTCACGCTCCAAAATCCCTCGGGATTGATCCCCCGGGGAATATTTTGGGAATTGGAGTTGGGAAAGCCCGAAGGGGAGAGGAGCCCTGTGGAGGCAGCTGGAGGAGCCCCAGGGCCTCGGCAGAATCCCTTGGGATTTACCTTGGGAATGGGATGGAGGGGCTGGGGAGGGATTGTCTCATCCCAAACCTTCCCCTTGTCCCGCGGTCCCACATGTTCCTCTTGCTCCCACTTTTCCTTGTCCCCAGGTCCCTTTTCCTTGTCCCACTTCTCTCCTGCTCCCACTTATCCCAAACCCAAAGGCTGGTCCTCATCCCTGGTCCCACGTGTTCCTCTTGTTCCCACTGTTCCTTGTTGCACTGGTGCCTTCTGATCCTGCTTTTCTCCATCTCTTGCTCCCAACTTTTCCCTGCCCCCTGGTCCCACTCGTCCCTTCTCCTTGTCCCACTTCTCTCCTGCTCCCAAATCCCAAGACTTGCCCTCCTCTCCTTGTCCCCTGGTCCCTTCTCCTGGTGCCACTTGTCCCCATCTCCTGTTTTCTTCAGGTCCCCTCTTTTTGTCCCCTTTTCCTCCTGTTCCCCTTTATCCCCAAAGTCTCATCCTTGTCCCCACTCCTGATCCCAAATGTCCGTGTCCCTTTGTTCCTGATCCCTCATGTCCTTGTCCCACTGGTCCTTTCTCCTGATCCAGCTTTTCTGCATCTCTTGTTCCCAACTTTTCCTTGCCCCTGGTCCCTTCTCCTGGTGCCACTTGTCCCCATCTCCTGTTTTCTTCAGGTCCCCTTTTCTTGTCCCCCTTTTCTCCTGTTCCCATTTATCCCCAGCCCAAAGTCTCATCCTTGTCCCCTTGTCCCTTTTCCTGATCCAGCTTTTCTCCACCTCTTGCTCCCACTTTTCCTTGTCCCCATCATTTTTTTCATCTCTCCCACAGATGGGATTTTCTCCTTTCACAAATTACCCAAAAGTGGAAAACCAGGGAGAAAAATCCCTTTAAAACAGGTTAAACAAGCACCCCTGGGAAAGGGAACATTCCTTTTTTCCATGTTTTGGTGGCATTTTCCCTCTCCCAGTTCTTCCTGTCCCCAATTCCTGGTCCCTCCTGTCCCTTCCCTTGTCCCCAGCTCTGCTCTCCTTTATTTCCCTCTCCTCATTCCATTTGTCCCCTCTCCTTCTCCCCATTCCCATCTCCCTGTCCTGCTTGTCCCCTCTCCTCATCCCCAGAATTCCATGAGGGATTAATGCCAAAAAACCAAATTTGGAGATAAACCTAACCCCTGCAGCCCCAAAATCAGGGATTTTCCCCCAAAGCTTTTCCCCATCTGGAACAACCTCAGCCTCAGTGCTGGAGTTGGCACCAAATTTTTCTGTTCTCCATCGTTTTGGCCATCCCATGCTTCCCACATTTCCCTGTGCCTGATTTTGGGATGATTTGTGTGGTTTTTTCATTTCTCCAGCAGACGGGATTTTCTCCTTCCACAAACAACCTGAAAGTGGAAAACCAGGGAGAAAAATCCCTTTAAAACAGCTTACAAAAACACCCCAGGGAAATGGAACCATTTCTTTTTTTTTTTTCCAAAGCAAACACTGGAAAAAAACCCGAGTTTATAAATGGATTTTTGGGCTTTGTTTTTATCCCCCCCGTGCAGAACCTGCCTTGATTTCCCATCCCCAGCCCCTCACCCCACCAAACCTGGAGCAATCCCCCTTCCCGAGCCGTTTTTCCAGACTTTTTTCTGGCAGCTGGACGTGGAGGGGCCTCCTCTTCCCGTAGACATTTCCCAGGCACCACGTCATGTTTGCTCAGGGGGGAGGGGGCAGGGAGCCACGGATCCAGAGGGCTTGGAAAGGGGAAAAATGGGGAAAAATGGGGGAAAAAAAATTCCTGCTTTTGCTTTGGGAAAACCTTGGGAGGTCTCGGTGTTGTTTTCCCAAATTTAATTAATGGGTTTTTAAAGCCTCGTTGTTGAAACGGGATGGAAACATCTCGGGTTGCTAAAATTAAAGGGAATGGGGAGAATTTGGGATTGATTCTACAGGATTGGAGCAAACATCTCCGGTCCTTTAGGATGGGGGATGCTGGGGGGGTGCCTGAGCTGCTTTTTTTTTCCTTAAAAATCCCATTTTAGGGGGAAAACGGTGTCCAGGTGAGCAGGGGAAAGGGAGCAATGGGGGCAGAGTTGGATCCCTGGTTTTGGGTGGTGCTGGAGCCCTTGGTGGGTTTTTTGTTGGAAAATACCTGGAAAAGTGGTGGGAGATTGTCCGTGGTGGAGGTGGGAGCAGGAGATTTGGATCCAGGAGATTTCCCCTCCAGGCAGATCCCAAGGGATCCCCCCAGTCACATCCCTTCCAGGTGATCCCCATGTCCCACCCTAAATCCACCCCAGGTCCCATCCCAGGGGTTCCTCATGGTCCATTCCAAGGATCCCTCATCTGCCATTCCATGTGCTCCCATCCCAGATCCCATCCCAGGTTATCCCTACTCCAGATCCCACACTGGATGATCCCACGTGACCCCTATCCCAACTCCCACACCAGCTGATCCTGCAGGATCCATTCCAGGTGATTCCCTATCCCAGATTCTGCACCAGATGATCCACCAGATCCCATCCCAGGTTATTCCTACCCCAGGTCCTGGCTTAGATGATCTCCCAGGACCCATCCCAGGTGATTCCTGGGATGATCCCACAGGACCCATCCCAGATGACCCCTGTCCCAAATCCCACACTAGATGATCCTTCAGATCCAGTCCCAGGTGATTCCTCTCCCAGATTGTTCCCAGTTCCCATCCCAGGTGATCCCTGTCCCAGATTCCACACCAGATGATCCCACAGGACCCATCCCAGGTGATTCCCTATCCCAAATCCCACAGCAGATGATCTTCCAGGATCCATTCCAGGTGATCCCTATCCCAAATCCCACACTGGATGAACCTCCAGCTCCCATCCCAGGTGATCCCTATTCCACAATCCATCCTTCAACCCCCATGCCCAGGGGCAGGGAACATCCTGACCAAGCTTTAGGGTGGAAAATTGGGATGTGCAGGGATCAGGGAGAGATCAGGGATCCCCCAAACTTCCCAGGCTCCAAGTGCATCCCCTGGACCTCGATTAATTTAATTATTAACCAACACCAAGACAGAATTCCACTGGTCATGGATCTGCTGGGCCGGATCCTGCAATTCCATCAACTCCTTCTCCTCCAGAGGGACACTTTGGGGAGGAAAACCTGGATTTGGGAAGAAAAATCACCTCCTTTTCCTGCTGAAAAAAATCGGGATCATCCTGTCCATCCATGTGTCCATCCCAAGGGATGCTGGTGGGAATCTTCCCACAGCTCTCCTGAGCACCAAATTGGGGGAAAAATGGGAAAACATGGATGAACTTCCTCCATTGCTGATGGAGCTGCTGGGCCGGGATCCAGGCTCCCGTTCAGGATCATCGTTAGGAAAACCATCCCGGGATAAGCGGAGTGGAAAAACGTTCCGGAAATTAAACAACCCGAAAATAGAAGGAGAAAAAAGGTCAGGCCTAAAAATACCGGGATCGGTTTGGAGTTGGATCCTGGCACAAAATAAATAATCCAGGTTTATGGGGAGGACTAATTTTAGCCATTCATTACAGCAGCCTGGCGTGACCCTGGAATTTTTTTTTGGGCTGGATTTTTCTGGATTTAGGGATTTTGGGGCTGGACTTTGCCCCGCTCCCATCCTGGGAGGGTGAGGGAGAAGGTGCTGGGAGCGAGTGTGGGCGTGCTGGGCTCTGCCAGGACCCGCCCGGTTTTCCCGGGAAAACAACTGGGATTGCCAAAGTTCCCAGCCCCGGGGATGGGCCGGAGCTGGGGCTGAAGCCGTGGTGGATCCGAAGTTCCCCACGGAGCAGCTCGGCCCCGTTTGCTCGTTAGCAATGGAGCATTAATTAGAGCCATTAAAATGAATTTTCTTTCCAATTCCTCTGTGGAGGGAATGATCCCATCCCAGGATTCCTCCTGATTGTGGGGAAACTGAGTCAGGGTGAGTTTGGGAAAGGTGAATCCTGCTCTGCTCAGTTTTGGGAGGGGGATTAGGGATAAATCCAGTTTTTCCTGGGTTGGAAGAGGGAAAAGGACTCTTGAGATCCTGGGGCTGGAGACAGATCCCAAAAGTGATGAGATTTGGGATGGGGATGGTCACATCCTGGTCTCCATCATCTTTCCAGTTTTTTGGGAAGAGGGATGGAATGGGAAGAGGATGGAGATGAGGAGGGATTTGAACCTGACCAGGACGATTTGAGGGAATATTTTTCAGCAAGGATCCCAAGAAGAAGCTGAATGAAGCAGCCACCAGGATGTGGGGGGACGTTTTTATTGGGATGTCAGGGAATTTTCAGTGGCCTCTGGAATATCTACAGACACAAGACATCCCATGGGGACCCCAAATCCATCTGCATCCCACATCTGATGCAGACGCCGGTTGGTGACGCTCCAACTGGGATAAAAGAGGATTTTTCCAGCCTGGAGAAGGTGGGAGGGGATGGAGGGGCTGGGGGAGAACCACCACAACCTCTGTTCCCTATGGGGGGGAAAAAAAAAGAAGGAAAAATTAAAAAAAAAAAATAAAAGCACCACAAAAATCAATTTTTCCAACCACCAACACGAGGAGGGAGAGCCAGGATTTGGGGATTTTCCACGGATGCTACATCCCAGGGAGTTACCTGCGGAACGGAGCTGGAGGTGGCCGACGGGGGCCGTCACTTCTCCGTCATCATCCTCACGAACTCCTCGTAGTTGACCTGCCCGTCGTTGTTGCAGTCGGCCTCCTTGATCATCTCGTCCACCTCCTCGTCCGTCAGCTTCTCGCCCAGGTTGGTCATGACGTGCCGCAGCTCCGCCGCGCTGATGTAGCCGTTCCCATCCTTATCGAAAACCCGGAAAGCCTCCCGGATCTCCTCCTCGCTGTCCGTGTCCCTCATCTTCCTGGCCATCAGCGACAGGAACTCCGGGAAGTCGATGGTGCCGCTGCCGTCGGCGTCCACCTCGCCCACCATGTCCTGCAGCTCGGCCTCGGTGGGGTTCTGGCCCAGCGAGCGCATGACGGTGCCCAGCTCCTTGGTGGTGATGCAGCCGTCGCCGTCGCGGTCGAAGAGGGAGAAAGCTTCCTTGAATTCCGCGATTTTCTCCTCCGACAGCCGCTCGGCCATGGTGCTTCCCGCCGGCACGCGGCTCTGTCCCGGCACGCCGCAGCGAGGCGCGGAGGAGGAGACGGAGCCTCCTCCCTCCCGGCGCCTCTCCCTGCATCAGCAGCAGCAGGAGGAGGAGGAGGCAGGAATGGGAATGGATCCAGAAGGTTTGGGAGCTGGGGAAGAAGAGTGACCCAACCCCCTCGGGCCACCCTGGCTCTCGTCCCGCTGCTCCCACGGTGGCATTTCATGGGGCAGACCCCAACAGAGCCCTCATTAGGGATTGGGCTGTGGCTCCGTGGTTTTGGGGGGAGGTGGCAGTGGGGGTGACACACGTGATTTTCCCAGTTTTAGCGATATTTTGGAGAGGATTTGAGCTGTACAAAGGAGTTGGAGGGGTCCCCCCCCAGTCTCCCCAGCCCCAGGCGGTGCTGGCAGCACATCAAAGGCGCTGAGGGAGGATCCCCCGTGCAGGTCCCGGCAGATCCCGGCTGTCCGGAGCTGCCGCTCCTGCTCGGAGCTGCTGGGGCCTTGAGTCACCTCCGGGGCCTCCTCCAGGGCTGGATCCAGGGTGGTGACGTGGGGCTGGACCAGGGGAGGGGTGTGGGGTCCTGCCCTGTTACTCAGGGGTGAGCTGAGGGATCTCCCCATTGTAAGGCTGGGTTTACTCATCTCTTACTCAGGGTGTAAAGGAGGGGATAGTGACAAACGAGGGAGTGTTTCTCCATCCATCCATGGAACCCATCCATCCATGGAACCCATCCATCCATGGATTCCATCCATCCATCCATCCATGGAACCCATCCATCCATCCATCCATCCCTCTTTCCTCTGTGCCCACAACACTCCAGTGACCTTCACCAGCCGGATCAAGGAGCTGCTGGACCCAGCAGTTCCACAGCAGAAGATAATTGGACTTTCTCAGCTACAGGAAATCGGCACCAGTTGATCCCAGTTTAACCCAGTGAGGAATTCCGAGCTGTGGGATTTGGAGGGAAGGGCACAAACCAAAACCCAGCCCACGGGACAACTGAGGGACCCCTGAGGAATGGTGGGATAAATCTGGGAAGGGATCGATCTCCTGGGGAAAACCTCACATGGAAAAAGCTCTGGGTGCGTGGAACACTGCAATTCCTGGGCGGAATTGTGGGAGCCATGCTGGGAACCTGTCTGGTGAGAGGTTTCGGGGAGGGGCGGCCCTGGCAGCTCCTCCTGTGCAAGAGCTGCTCCCTAATTATCGTCTGATTGCCCACACTCGCTGCTCTGCTCCAGATTTAACCCAACCCAAACTGGCGGGAAGAGCCCAGGGGAGGTGGAGCTGGCTCGGATCCGCCCGGGAGAAGCAAATCCCGACAGATCACTGGGGTCTGGAGGCCTGGGAGGGTTCAGGTGTTGGTTCAAACTGTGGGAGAGGGGCTGGAGCTCACATGGAGGGGATTTGGGGTCCCTGTGTCACCTGGCTGAGGGTGGAGGGGTTGTGCTGTCTGGGGTGCCCTTGGTGCGGATCAAAGCTGGAATCTGCTGCTTCCTTCCCATGAAATCCCCATGACTGGCAGGCATCCCATTGCTGGCATCCATCATCTTCCATCCCATAGATCCCATCCCAACGACCAGCACCCATTGCTGGCATCCATCATCTCCCATCCCATCCCCATGACCAACACCCACCACTTCTCATCCCATTCAATCCCATTCCCATGACCAGCTCCTATCACCTCCCATTCCATTCCATTCCATTCCATTCCATTCCATTCCATTCCATTCCATTCCATTCCATTCCTCTGACCAACACCCATTCCCAACAGGCACCATCTCCCATCCCATCCCATCAACCAGCACCCACTGCCAACACCTATCATCACCCACCTCCATTCGTGGATCCCATCCCATGGATCCCATGCCATCCCATCCCCATGACCAGCACCCATCATGTCCCCATGACCTTTCATCCCATCCCATCTCATGCCATTCCATTCCATTTCCATCACCCATCCCATCCCATGGATCCCATGACCATCCCCCTGACCAGCACCCATCATGTGCCCATCACCTCTCCATGACCAACCCCCATTGTGTCTCATCCCATTCCATTCCCATGGCCAGCACCCATCACCTCTCATCCCATCCCATTCCTTTACATCCCTGTGACCAGCACCCACTGCCAGCACTCACCATCTCCCATCCATCCCATCCCATGGATCCCATCCTTACATCAGTTTTCAGGAGAAGGTCAAAGCCAGCCCTTGATTTTGTCTGTGCTTAACTGCGCCTCATTTATCAGGATAATTATCCCAATAAAACTTCCTGCTGACCCATAAAATCCCATGATTTATGGCTTAATTACAGCATCCGGGGTGGGCTGTGGGGTAGGACAGGGAAGGGGAGACCACCATGGTGGGATCGGGAGCACGCAGCCGCCGCTGCCGGGTTTTTGGCAGCTGAATTTCCCGGGATGTCTCCACCTGGAGCTGGAAAAGTTGGTGCTTTGATGAAGGAGGGCCCTGTTAAAGCCTCACACGGAGTTTTCCAGGCTCGGTGTCTGGCTTTGAGGGGCCTAATCCAGGGAATGGGGGGGAAAATTCCCCCAATCCAGAAGGTGAAAAGCTTCCAGCTGGATTCTCCCGAGGCGGCTCGGCTGCCAGCGCCAGCCCAGATGTGCACAGATGTGTCTGGGTTTGCAGCTGCAGACACGGCGGGAGGTGGGAGGGGGATGAATTCATGGAAAAAGAGAAAGTTGGGAGGCGGAGAGGGAAACAGCTCCGACAGGGAAAGCTCTGTGGGGCCCTCCTGTCCCTGCACGAGCCCAGACTGATCCCAGGAGCGGCTGTGGGGATGGGGAGGAAACTCCACAAATCCCGGCAAAAGCTACACCCAGGTTGAGTGTGGAAAATGGGATTTTGGAGAGGGTGGGCTCGGGGTTGATCCCAGAATGGCTGTGAGGGTCTCGGGGCTGTTGAAGTAAAATTTGGGATTTGGTGGTTTGTGGTTTTAGACTTTGCTTCCACGGAGATTCCCAAATCCAAGAGCAAACTGAAGGGCAGCTCCTAAAGGGAGCGAAGGGACCCTGGTCCCTGATGTCCCCATGGAGAAGAGGCTGGGATTGGGATGTGGGAATTCTCAGAGAGGACTCTGCCCCACAGTGACCCCGGCTCCGGGAAGGTCCCACCTGGAAACCCTGGAGGCGTCGGCTGCGCTCCGGAGCTGGGCGGATCCCGAGGGCAAACACGGATCCGGGAGCTGCTTACCCAGGGCGGAGGTGCCACATCCATGGGCACGGACACGTCCCAGTCCCTTCCTGGCACAGGGATGTCACCACAGATTCCCCTCTGCCCTTGGGAATTTTATCCTGCTGTATGCCGGGGTTCCACACCCATGGGATGGGGGGGTCTTGGCTCAGCAGACGCACGGAGAGAGCCGGGATCCCATGGAATTCCATGGAATCCAGGGGAGCAGGGCTTGTTTAGTCTAGAGAAGGGAGGGCTGAGACGGCTGCACATTCCTGCAGGAGGGACGGGGCAGGGAGAGGAACCAGCAGGAGTTGTGGGGAATTATTTAAAGGGAATTACTTCCAAAGGGAATTAAGGATTTTTGGCTGATTTGCTGTCAGCTTCAGGATGAGGAGACACAGATTCAGCCCAGCAGACAATCCATGGGATTTCCTCTCCCTGTGCTACAGCAGCTCACTGATGCTTTTTTGCAGGAGGAGCAGTTTTTCCAGTTTCTCCCTGCTCGGGAAGGGCTGAATTCCCTCTGGATCAAATCAGCTTCAGAGGTCAGGGCTCAGCTGTAAATCCTGTCCCTAAAACCGAGCTGCTCTTTCCCTGCCAGGGGAGTGGGGCCAGCCTGGAGCCAGGATTGCTCGCCCTGGGAGAGATCCTGGCATCCATCATCTCCCATGCCATGGATCCCATCTGTAAATGTGTAAATCCTGTCCCTAAAACTGAGCTGCTCCTTCCCTGCCAGGGGAGCGGGGCCAGCCTGGAGCTGGGATTGCTCTGCTGGAGCTGCAGTCGAGCCCAGACACCCCATACAAGGTCAGGCTGGAGGTTTTTGGGAAAACTGGATGGCTTTATCCTGGTACAACAACTCCCTGGAAGCTTCCTTGGGATCAGCCTAGCAGGATCCCCTTCCCAAGGATTTAACATTGACTAAATGAGGACTCTCCCGCTGATGGGGGTGGATCTTCTCCGTGGGCGAGGAGAATCCCAGTGTTCCCTTTCCCTGACAAACTGAGCAGTCCATCAACTCAGCTGCTGTGCTCGTGTCCTGCCTGGACACAGCAGGAACAGGACACGGAGCTGGAAAATGCCAGCTTGTCTTGCCTGGACATGGAAGAATCATGGCAGGAGGACAGGGGTTCCTCCTGGAGCCTCAGCTTGGAGAGATCCATCTGAGAGAGCCAGCTGGACACATCCCTCCCTCCCAGGCAGGACTCGGATGAGGCAGGAGAGGCCGTCAGGAATTTAATGGAACTTGGCACTGGAAACTGTACAACATTTACAGAGAACCACACGCTGTGTCTATGTACACCCGCTGCCCATTCCCAAAGTTCCCGGCCGGACACGGGACAGGCAATGACAATCCTTGGATGTGGAGTTACCAACAAGCTCCCCAAGCCTGGATTTCAGGATATGGCTCCCCAAGCCTGGATTCCAGGGTCACAGGGATTGCAGGATCTCACTCCTCAAGCCTGGCTTTCAGGATGTTTCTCCCCAGTCCTGGATTTCAGGTGACAGGGATTGCAGGACCCCACTCCTCTATCCTGGATTTCAGGTGACAGGGATTGCAGGACCCCACTCCCCCATCCTGGATTTCAGGTAACAGGGAGTGCAGGATCCCACTCCTCTATCCTGCATTTCAGGTGACAGGGATTGCAGGACCCCACTCCCCCATCCTGCATTTCAGGTAACAGGGAGTGCAGGATCCCACTCCTCTATCCTGGATTTCAGGTGACAGGGATTGCAGGACCCCACTCCCCCATCCTGGATTTCAGGTGACAGGGATTGCAGGATCCCACTCCCCCATCCTGGATTTCAGGGACACCCCGCTGTGCTCAGAGCAGTCACCACTTTGTTTCCCATGATGCTCTGCAGCACCATTCCCAAACCGGGTCTTTCCCTGGATTATCCCTGGATCTTTGGAGTGCTAGAAGATGGCAGTGCTGCCACCCTGAGTATTTACAACCACTCCTTCTCCTCTCCTCACACCTCCAACACTTCCTCTCCTCTACCTTTCTACCACATGCAAGAACCCATTGGTTGCCTCCAAGTCCTGCTTCCCGTTGAGAAGCGTTTCATTTCCAAAAGGCAACAAAAACACGGAATCTACCTTCGCTCCCTGCTACCCCCTCTACTCACTGCTCCCCAAACCCTTTACAACGTGCCTACAACCTTCCTACTCCCTAGAGTAAAGCAGTTCTCTTTCAGTAGTGTCTCCCCCCAGCCCGTGGATTGCTCCGGGGTGATGTGAGGGACAGTTGGGACATCACCCCTCGGAGCACGAAGGATCAAGTACTGGAAAGGAAATGCCAAGTCTGAGCAACAAAAATACAAAAATAAAAAAACCAGGAAAAGGAAACAAAAAAAAAAAAAAAAAACCAAACCACCCCAAAATCCCAACCCCCAAACTCGAAACAAAACTAATAAAAAAATTAAATAGTTGGCAGGATACAAGAGTGAGACAGAGGAATGTACAAAGGACACACCGAGATCAAAGATTCCAGTAGGTGAATTGAGAACCTGTTGAACCTGGGGTCTGTTTTTGTAGGATTTTTCCTTTTGGAACATGCAAATCTGCAGGAATTACCATAACCACACACCAGAGTGACTTCAGGCGTTGAGTCTTTTAAAGGACTTTTGCAGTGTTGATCAAAACCCCTGGTGCTGCCCAAAATTCTACTTTATTTCCCATCCTCTACCACAGCTGTGGAAAACTTCAGGAACCTAAATTTGCTCTCCAGATCTACCACGAGGGTTTTGGAAACCCCTCATGGATTCAAAGTGTAAAAACAGGCCCCAGCTCAACAGTAACTGCACACCAGTAGCTGCCATTCCAACATAAACCCAGGATTTGATCCGCGGAGCGGCTCCAAAGGCGCTCCCGGTACAAAAATGTACAAAAATTATTTATAAATTAACAGTTTTCCCCCAGGGTGGCACCAGGGCTCCTTTTCCCCCTTACACCAGCGTTTCTTTCCGCTTCCCGCTGAGCTGCTTCTCCCTGGATTTTCTGTGCCCGGATGAGGTTCTGTGGGATTTCACCCCTCTGGCTTCCTCCGAGTCCAGCATGGAAGCGCGCTCGGCCGCGCTCTCATCCAGCTCCATCTCGGATATTCCCGACTGGCGCTTCTGGGCTGGGACGTTGGGCACGGAGGGGTTGTTCTCCTCGGACTCCTCGCTCAGCTCTGGCAGCTCCTTGAGCTCGGGGGCGGGAATGTTCCTCTGGAAGGGGGCGATGGCCGTGCGGATGCAGTTCACCCACTGCTGCTTGTGGAAGACGTCGTTGGCCTGCAGCGTGTGGGACTGGCCCGGGCTGGGATCTTGGAAACGGACTCGGAAGATGTTTTTGGCTGGGGATAAAGGGAAAAGCAGATCAGCTCCGAGCCGATGTTTAGAGATTCCATTGGTAGGTTTGAAATCCCAACGAAACCCCACCCCAAATCCCCAAAATCCAGCGGGGAGACAAAGATGTTTTCTAATCCAAGCCCTAGCTGTGAATTCACGGCCGCCACGGACGGGCCGATTGGATCCGTACCTTTATCAGAATTTCCAAAAGCTCCTCGGAAGGAGCCTCCCATTTTGACATCTCCATCCTGGAGGTCTTCAAGGAGCAGCTCCTGGACAGGGATGGGCTGGCGGTACACCTGGAACGCCTGGCGCTCGTTGCGGGTCACCGGCCGCGTCAGCACCAGGATTTCTTGGAAGAGGAAAACGTAGAGCTTCTGGAAGGGAAAACATTCCAGTATTCACTCTGTATTCCATGAGGTCACACATCCTGTGGGATTCAAGGCCACCTTATCTGCAGTTTCACCCACAGTAATTTTCAGAGTCTCCGGTGACAATGCCAAGGTCTGGCACACACCAGGATTACATCAGCAGCTTTATTATTTTATTGATCCCTAGAAAGGCAATGATGATTCCCAGATGCCCGGGATAGGATGATTAGGAACCGTATCTTTCCTGTGTGCATGGAATGCCTCGTGTGCAGGAGTAAAGCAGCCAATTAAACAACAAAACCAACGCCAATCAACAGAGAAAACATGAGGAGATTTCGGGTTGAAATCAGGACAAAAGGCAGCAAAGCCCGGAGTGCAGGGGGTGGGAGATAAACTCCAGGCCCAGCCCAAAGTCAAACAGGCTTTTGCAGGAACCCTTTTGTTTGGAAGAGCCAGGGCTCCTAATGGGGAATGTCAGAGCATTACTGGGAAGTAAACAGTGGCAGGAAATCCCTCTGGATGGAGAGCACTTTCTGTGGGCATTCTGTGCTAATGATTTTCCAGCTTCCCAAAGGCAATTGTGGAGCTGTCAGCAGGAAACTTTCCCTTACACCCTGAAATGAGGCTGACAATTAAGGGATTTTCCTGTGCTCTTTTATCCAATATCCAAACTATCCCTAAGGATGGAAGGCTCCCTGCTCTGAGTTTAAACCAGCTCTGAGGAAAGGTTTGAGAATTAATTAGTAAACCAGGAGGGACTTACATGTCCATTTTTATTCTTCAGCTCCCCGTGGCACAGTAAAGCTTTGCTGCCTTCAATCCTTGGATCCTTCTGCTTCTCATCCAGGTATTCCAGCTTGTCAATGTAGTACTGGCACTCAGACTCCCCCTTCTTCAGGTTGATGTCAGAGAGGACTCCTTGGATTATGGATATCTAAAAACCCAAACAAATGATTAAGAGGGATTAACTGCTTCCCTGTGTGACCTCTGCTTGCGCTCCTTCACAACTCCAAAGGGTGCAATCCACACGGATTGATCCCTCACTTTCCCTGTCACTGATTTGTGCCCCTCAAGAAAACCCCCCCTGGGAACTGCTGAGGGTTTAAGGAAGATTTCTGGAGCTCCCACAGCACATCCTTGGGTCAGAACAACCAAATCAGGATTACTCACGGCTTCCTCCAGGATGTGGATATCGGGATGGTCTTTGGGAGTGTGCCTCAGGATCTCCTTGAGGAGCAGGGGGTATTTGACCAGGCGGCTCCGAGGGATGTCCAGGAAGCTCCAAAGGTCCAGCTTGCGGCTGAAGGGAGACTCCAGGCAGCGCTGCAGGAAATCCTGCACTCTCCTGTCCTGCTTCTTCTGATCCAGGAGGGCTTTGGCTGCCAGCTGGTTGCTGCAGTAGCCTTTGTAGGCGTGGAGTCGGGGTAACTACAGGGAACAGAGCAGATTTAGGAGTCAAGATTCCCTGTGGGAAAAGCTGATGTCACTCACATGGCAAACTCGTGGAGTTCTAGAGCACTCACTGGGGTATTTTTCCCAATAAAAAGATAAGGGAGGATCTTGTGAGGAGGAGGAGCACAGGGAGCCCATGAAGCTCCCAATGTTTGGAGGAGCACAGGGAGCCCAGGAAGCTCCCAGTGTTTGGATGAGCACACAGAGCCCATGAAGCTCCCAATGTCTGGAGGAGCACAGGGAGCCCATGAAGCTCCCAATGTTTGGATGAGCACAGGGAATCCATGAAGCTCCCAGTGTTTGGATGAGCACCGGGAGCCCATGAAGCTCCCAATGTCTGGAAGAGCACAGGGAACCCATGAAGCTCCCAATGTCTGGATGAGCACACAGAGCCCATGAAGCTCCCAATGTCTGGAGGAGCAAAGGGAGCCCATAAAGCTCCCAGTGTTTGGAGGAGCACAGGGAGCCCATGAAGCTCCCAGTGTTTGGATGAGCACCGGGAGCCCATGAAGCTCCCAGTGTTTGGGATTAGCAGGGATAACACTTCTGGAATCACACTGGGACAAGGAGTCCAGGAGACACAGACATTTCAACACTTAATAAGCAAATAATTCCAAATCTCTGGGGTGAAATTGGGGCAAATTCCAGCTGACAGAATCCCATTGTTTTCAGCATTGCCAGGATTTCCCTTCCAGTCTTACACTGATGGCCACAAAAGCTCCAGAGCTTTGCAGCTTCTGCCTTTAAATGTTCTCTAAGCTCAGTTTTAGCCTATTGATTCCACATTCTGAACTCACCCATTTCACAAGGATGGGCCCAATCTGCTCCACTGTTCCATCTGGTTTTGTTGCTTCTCCCAAACTTGCCAGTAAGTCTGGAATGGAAACAGGGAAAGAGGAATTGCACCAATGCTTTAACAAGTAACAGGAGAAAGCAGAGAGGTTAAATCCTAGCAAGCACAAACCACCCAGCTGCTCTTACCTTCATGAAGAGGAATGTAGGAATCCAAGTCCCCAAAAATGTGGGTGAGTTCCTCCTCAGACATGATGGAGAGTTTCAGCATGGGATCGTGGTAGGCCTGTCAAATAAAATATATTCAAATGTGCCTCAAAGCTGATTATTTAAACTGATTTATCAGGTGAAAGAAGTGAAGGCAACAGAAAGAGTAACACTGATTTGATGCTAGAATATTTACTCTGTGTGAAGCATGGAGGACTTAAATGAAAAGCATTTTCCTGTCTGGACTATTCCCAGCTGGGAGAGGGAGTCCCCAAGCAGCCCTGCACAATCCTTTTATGGCTGGGTTTGCTGCAATCATACCAGTGCTGGCCCAGTGCTCACGTCAGCTTTCTGGGCCAGCTTTCAAACTGGGGGTTCTGGGGCTGATAAAGCTCCCACGTCATGTTTGCAGGTGAAAAAAAAAAACCATCATTATTCCCTGGAATGTCATCACCGACTGCAGGAAAAATCCCACTCACCTTTCTGGCCAGCTTCAGGTCTTCAATCAGGTCCTGCTCTCCCCTGGACATTTCGTAGATGGCCTGGGAGGAAGGGGTAAAGCACCCAGAGTTATTTTGAATCCCAGTCTTGCTCAGAAAGAGCCTTTCAGCTCCCATGATGTACAGCCCGCCCTGAACAGGCCTTTGGCCACCCCAGTCCCTCGGTGGCACCTGGGCATGACAACCCCGAGGAAATCTGCCTTCCCAGCCCTGAGAAAGCGGCTTTGCTTCCAAGTGTGTGAAAGCCCTGATGGCCCCTGCACGAGCCAAATTAAATACTAGAGCCTTTTAAATCACTGCTTTTTGCCAGGCAGGGCTGCAAACACAAAACCCCCGAAACCGCAGAGGTCAAATCCCAGGCGGCTTCCGGCGGCTCCTGTGCCGTCTCCAGAAGATTTGTCCAAGAACTCCAGGAAAAAGGCAAGCCAAGGCCCTGCTGCTTGGCTTCCAACCAATTGTCAGGAGCTTTAGGAGAAAGACAGCTGGCTCTGCGAGGAACCTGAGGTTGGGGCAGCTGCAGAGCAGCCAGCGGGGCCGGGGCTGGGATTTCAGGAATGCCGTGGAAAGTTTGGCATCTCCGAAGGGTCACGCTGGGGAGATGAATTCCAGAGTGGAATCCACCTTTTCCCATGGTGCAGACATAAATCTTAGGTTTAGGTGCACAAGATGCAGTCCCCCCCCAAAGGTTGTTACTCCTTTCCCAGCAAGGGAAGGGACAAAAGGCCTCAGCTGCTGTTCCCAGTCCTGTTTTCCACGGGCAGTTACCTCCTGGCGCTTGATTTCCTTGGTGCTCAGGGATTCCTTCGTGTTGACATCCAACATTTCAGACCAAAGGACGCTGTTCCTTCTCTTAGGGGGAGTAGGAGCAGCAGATCTGCTGCATGACTTCTGGGCACAGCCAGGGGATTTGTTGTCACTGCGAAGGGTGAACGACTGCAGGGATTAAAAAAACATAATGAAAGATATTAAAAACAGACACGGAGAGCAAACATTTCAGGAGTATTAGATTATCCATCCCATTCCCAATCCTTCATCCTCCTGGGTTATCCAGGGCAGGAAAACACACCCAGACACTTTTCCTCAGATAAAGGAAAGCTTTAATCAAGCTGCTGAGAAAGCCCAGAGCTTGGCAAGGTTTTCCATGCCCCTCTCCCTGCACTGATCCGCTGGGGAGGAAGATGGGAAGGCAAAGCTTGGCTTTATTTCCAAGCTATGAGGAAGTAAATAAACGAGGATCATAACTCTTGCTCTGAAGAGGTTAATGAGAAGCCACTTGAACTTTGCCCTGGTGTTTTGCAAGGTTTCTAAAAGGCAGACGTGCTGCTATCTGCAGGTGAGAGCACAGAGCTCCTTGGCACACGCTCTGTGCCAGTGCTGGGCAGCAGGGTCAGCTCCATCATGCTGCAGCACACGTGTGCCCCGGGCAGTTTATCAGCTCTTTATCTGAAGCAGTTGATTTTATTTACTGTTGAACCTGTTTGTACAGCACTTTACACCCGTGCTCTCCTGAGGGAGCACTTTCCATCCCCAAGGCCCAAGAAAGCTCACACAGAGCTCCAAGAGACGCCTCAGAACCCCACGGGGTGCCTGCTCCACCCCATCCAACCAATCCCTTGCCCAAATCTCCAGGTTTTGCTCTGTTTTTACCTGGATTGTCTGCCCAAAGCGTCGAACTGCCCCATTTCTGACAGGAGAGATCAGGTTAGCCAGGGAGGTGACTCGTGCTAAAGGCCGGACCCGTTTAGTGCTTGGCTCCTGCAAAGCAAGCAGAGAACAAATTGTCCTGGCTGTGCCTCCCTCGGAAATTTCTCAGGCAGCTTCCAAAAGCACAAACCCACTTAAGGAGTGGCAAACACAGCAAGGAGAGTGTTTGGAAGCAGCCATTCATCTTTCAAGGCTATAAATATTTGTCTGAACTTTAAGGCAGCAATTAAACTGCAGAGGTTTTTGCCCAGTGTTAAAAGAGGTGAGAGAACATCCGTGAGAATTCAAAATAGGGCTCCAGCAGGGACTGTTATGCTTTGAACAGAAATAGATTAAAGTGTTCTCTGACACTCCGTGGCAGCTAAAGATGGAGCTGGGATCTGCTTCTCCATTTTCTCATCTTTTCCTCTGAAGAAAGAATGTGTTTTTCCATTTTATTTTGGAGAGCAGGGCAGCAGCGGGGGCCCAGCACAGCCTCGGCAGCTCCTTTACCAACCAGCAAACAACCACAAGCTGAACATTCCTGTGAGGGACACGCACACAGATAAAGCTGAAATCCCTCACTTTGCAAAGTTTCCTCCTCCTCCTCCTCTCCCCCACCCCCTGCAATGACTGCAATTTTTCTTACACGTTGTTTAGATTTGAAAGTTGGAGCTTCTGCTTTTCCCCACCGCTAATCCCTGCCGGGAGCTCAAGCCTGTCCTGACCCAAACGCTGCCAAGAAAGAGGAAACGCCCCTGGAAAGCTCCTGCTGCTTCAGTTTTGAAAATTCTGTTGGCAACTCGACGTGTTTGACATCAAAAATATTGTGTGGTGAGGGCTGGGCAGGAAAGGTGTGCACAGGGACAAGCTGGGAAGAGATGGGCTCCGAGTTAAGGCTTGGAAAGGGCTGCAGGATTGTCCTGGTGCTCCCAAACATCTGGCACAGGGTTGGACGTGACTCATGCTCAGCACAAAGCTCAGATCAGGACAAGGAAGCAGAACAGCCTCAATTTGGGTTCATCTCGGTTAAAACTGGTTAATAATTGCTGAATTTGTACTCTTTCAAAAGGCTGTGGAGGCTGCTGAGGACGAGCTCTGGGCTGTTTCCATCCCCAGCCCAAACCCTTCGCTCAGAAGTGACAAATGTTGAAAACAAAACTAAAAAAAAAAGGGGAATAGGAACACCCAGAGCTGGATTCCAGTCATGAAGACTGAAGGAGCACAAAAGCTACGTGTGTGTAAGATCTGATTTCAGCAACTCGAGCCCAGCAGCGGCCCTGCCCACACGCCGTGTTGGGCAATAGAGGAGGAGGAGGAGGAGGAGGAGGTGGTGAGCTCACCCTGAGCTCAGCCTTCAAACTTGCAGGGGGGAAGATGAAAAGAAACAATTTATGAGCCGTGCAGGAAGAAAAGAGCTCTTGGCACAGCACAAAGCTGTGCTATAAGCGTTTGGGGAATGTCAGAGTTAGGAGGGTACCATAAAAATGGAGAAAAGCTGTAAAAGTGTCCTCGATCACAAGATCCTCAGCTGGGTTTAAGTGGGACACCAGGAACTCCAAGTGGGACACCAGGAACTCCTCCACTGAGCTCAGGACAGGGACAGCCAGGGAAAGTTAGGCCAGGCTCAAAGGAAACAAGGAAGGTTTAATTTATTGCAGATGTTTCTGAGTGGAGTGCAGGATGGATAAATAAAGGGACGTGGCCTAGGGAAGCTTAAGAAGTGCAGGACTGAATCAGGGAAGATGCAGACACAAAGCCACCCACGGCTCTGGCAAGGCCAGGGATAAAAATAACCTGGAAAAGCAAAATGTGACACTGCAAATGAAAAGCCAGAAACCTCAAGCCATGGGGAGGCTCCAACAGGTCACTGGGGAAGGGTCAGCGCTGCGGCTCTGCAGAGATCCAGTGACAGGGCCGGGAGCCCCGGGCCGTGTGGGAATGTGGGAATGCCTTCCCTGCACATCTGTGCCCGGCTGAAGTGACACGTGCGCGTGCCCGAGGGCTGGCAGCAGGAATTCCTGAGTTCTGCTTAGCAAAAGGCCGTTTTTCCTCTCTTAAAGGAAGAAAAAAAACTTAAAAAAATCCCCACTTCGTGTCTGAGCGCTCCTCAGACACGGCCCGACTGCCAAAAAAACCCATGTGGTTGTTCTTCTCCTCCTGAAGATCGTTTGATCCAGAGCAGAGAGGAGGAAAATAAAACCCCTGTGCTTGGAAAGTCCCCCTTGGCTGGGCTGTGTTGGAGCCCGGGGTCACGGACTCCCGGTGTAAGCCGAGACTGCGGGCGCTTCATACTGCGGATAACTCGGGCTCAGGAGGGGTTTTTTTTTAGCTCTGTACTTGCAAACAATGACTCTCCTGTCTCCACGCCGTCTTCCTTACAGGAGCCAGATTACAATAAAGTCTGGGAGGTTTCTGTAACAATCCAGGGGTGTTACAGCACTCGCAAGTAATTAAAACCCCAGAGGGGTCAACAGCTCCATCAGGAAATATTATTTTTCAGAGGACTCTTTATTAAAAGTGAATTAATACATCACGAGAGCAGCCACTAAAGCTAATTTTGTGCCAGGCGAGATTTCACACCCCTGAAATTCCTTCAAGGGCTTCTAAGTGCAGGTTAACTCCTGAAAAGATTGCACCTTGCTGGAAAGAAAAGCAGGCATTACTTCTGAGCAAGGTTTTTTTTCAGCAGCACGCCCACAACCTTTCCCCTGTGCTGGGTAATAATTAGTGGTTTTTACGAGGATCCCTTGCTCGAGTGCAATTCCTACGTGCCGCACACAATTCCACACCAGCCCCACACAAACACGGTGAGCAATGGCAAAACCACGCGTGACAGAAACTTTTCCTCCCGAGCCAATTCAGCAAAAATGGGGATTTTAGTCAGCAGCCTGAATAATTCCTGCCAGAAATCATCAACCACCTGACCACCTCGATGGCAGATTCACACGCAGAGCCTCAAGATGAACAATCAGACCATTCCCAAATCCAACAGCCCATTCCCGACCAAACTCCAGCTCAGACAGAAGTGTTGGCTCACTCCAGAATTCAGAATTAGAGACGATTTACTCCCCTCCCAGAGCTCTGGTTTCTGTTATTTCTCCCCCAACATCTGGTTTCCCTTTTGCACAATGAGATTGCCCAAGTTTGGCTGTTGCAAAGCCGGGATTTGCTGAGCTTGGTGACTCGGCGCTGAGCCCTCAAAACCCAGCCATGTCTGGAGACGCCTTTTTTTTTTTAACTTTTCCACCTCATCTCGCCACTAATCTGAGCAATAAACCCAGCCCAAGGCAGCCGGGCCCTACCTGGCTGCTGAACTTTTGCTCCTGTCGCAGCAGGAGGTTTGGGAACACCTACGAGGAGTGCAATTATTGCCATCAGCATAACAACACGCGATAAAAATAACAATACTTCCATCGAACGCACCAGCCCTCAAAAGGCCGACAAACCCCACCAGGGGCTTCTCTAAGGTTTAAGCAGCAAATAAGCACCTAATTAGCAAAAATCCTGTCAGTGGAAAGAGCGCTGAGAGATAGGAGATTTTATAATGGAAAGAGGCGATTTTTAAATGAGAACAGGCGAACTGTTAATGAAAAGCTATCTGGGGGGAGCGGGGTCAGGCGAGGCACCGAGATTGGTTTTGGCTCACGCTTTGGGGCTACGAGCTTAAATATATATGTATCTGTAACGTATATACATTTATATAAGCCCTGTATATATATATGTATATATTTATATAAATATATACATGGACTTAAACATATATACAGTCTATAAATCGCTGGGTGAGGCGCCGACATCGGTTGTGGCTGCCTGGTCCCACTCTCTGGGGGCTATGAGCTTAAATATACTGCATATATATATATATATATAGACACACATAAAATATATGTACACATAGAGATGAACTTGAAGACACATACATACGTATATATATAGTTTTTTAAACCGCTGGCTACCCTGCGCTCTGCCCGGCTCGCCCCCTCCCCTCAGACGAGGAGAGCGGGAAGCTGAGGGGGCTCCCCCTCCCCACTCAACTAAATCCCATTTTCCCCCCTCTCCAGCCCCTGCTCCGCTCACCTCCTGCTCCCTGAAGTGCTGGTTCTGCGCGTCGATGACCCGGATAGTCCTTTTGATGGGCAGCAGCCCGCCGAGCTCGTCGTGCGCCACCATGGCCGCAGGACGCGCGACCCTCCCTCAGCCCGCGCTCATCGCGCTCTGCGCCCGCCGCGCGCCGCACCCCCGACCTCACCGCAGGGGGCGGGACCAGCGCACAAACCACGCCCCCTTCGTGAGAAGCCACGCCCCGATGGATGCCCGGGGGCACTGCGGAGCCTCCCGGAGCCCCAAATCCTTCCAGAACTCTCCCAAAAAACCTCCCCCTCTCCCAAAAAATGCTCGGCTGAGGGAGCCCATCTATAGGGATCCATGGCCAGGGAGCTCCCCAAGGATGGAGCGGGCTCTGCAGGGCAGGGGGACACGGCTGAGGGAGCCCATCCATGGGGATCCATGGCCAGGGAGCTCCCAAAGGATGGAGCGGGCTCTGCAGGGCAGGGGGATGCGGCTGACGGAGCCCATCCATGGGGATCCATGGCCAGGGAGCTCCCCAAGGATGGAGCGGGCTCTGCTCCAGGGCCAGAGGTGGCACCAGGGGAACGGGCAGGGGCTGAGCCCAGGAATTCCCCCTGGATTTGGGCAGAACTGCTGCCCTGGGCAGTGCCCAGCCCAGAGGGGCTGGAGTCTCCTCCCTGGGGACATTCCAGAGGCACCTGGACACTGCCCTGTGCCCTGGGATTGCCCTGCTGGAGCAGGGACCCACTGGGGTCCTTTCCAGCCTCACCCATCCTGGGATTCTGTGAAAAACCGGGACCTCCAAGAGACTCTGCTGCAAGGAGGGCAAAGAGGCTGTCCCATCCCACAAAGCCAAGCATATATTTGGTTTTTTCCCCCATTTTTAGTGTTTTTTCCTGGCACTTACAGCCTGGCTGGACAACCTCCTTTTAACAGCAGCTCTCCTTGCCAGCACTGGAGTATATAAAACCTTTGCTGCTGCGAAATGTTTAAAAAAATAATAATTCTTGTCTAGACCTGTGCTTTTAAGTCTGCTCTGAGCTTTAAAACTGTGCTGGCACAGCTCTGGGGCTGGGCTGAGCCTCTCCCCCTGCTCTCCCAGGGGAGCCTGTCTCGGCAGGCCCGGCTGGAGCTGCAAAGGGTTTGGATTTTCTGTTTGTTTGTTCAAGTCCTTTTATTCCTGGCACTGCTGCAAATCTCTGAAATAAAAGCTTTCTTGTGCTGGTAAAAATAAACTTGGGTTGATTTGGCTGCTTACCTGTGCTGACCAAGCTGCTGCTTCAAGGAGAGAAATTTGGGGTGGGTTCCAGCAGGAGGTTTGCAAACAGCGTTTTTCAGAGTCAGGAGGAGGAGAAAAAGGAAAATCCTGCTGTCCCCTCCCCTGGATTTTTAATTTTTTGGCTTTGTTTGCTTCTCTCAGCAAATCTGCAGCCACTTAACCTCTGCCATGCAAGGCCAGGACACTGAGGATTCCCAGAAATTCAGGATACACTGAGTCTCTCCTCGCTGAAGGGACAGACTGTGACTCTTCCAGACACAAAAATGCTTTCCTGGATTACCAAAATCTGCTATTTTTAACACCAAAGAGACGCTGACTCTGGGGAGGAGCAGACAAACCCTGCCTTGAATTCATCTTTTTTTTAGAGAGTATCAAACCCATTTCTCCTAAAATCCAAGGTCCAAGCCCTGTTAAACTCGACCTAAATATCCAGGAGCTCATTTCTTTGCAGGGCCAACTAAAAGCAGGGGATGAACAGCCGGGAGTGAGGGGAGGTGTGAGGCACAGTCACACCGAGGTGACACCGAAACACTCCTGGTGTGTCCCACGTGTCCCAGAGCTCCTCCTGCTGCCATCGGAGGCGTTTGGTGACGTTTGGTGACGTGGGTGTTGCGTTGTCCTCGGGGCAGGCCCGCGTGGCGCGGCCACGGGTGATCCCTGACTTTGTGGTGACACTTGGGCAGGTGATGAATTCGTGGTGATGCAAGGCCCAGGTGAGGTGACGGTGAGGAAACGTTCCTGGCCTGATGGGACAGAGCTCCAGGGCTGGCTCTGGGCCAGGCAGAGGGATTTGTGTCCTGGGAAATGCCCTGCCTTTGGAGAAAGGCCTGAGAGCCACCAATTCCCTGAGAGGAGCAGTTCCCAGCAGGCCCACGCTGGGGTGGGATGGTTTCTGTGTGGCAGCTGGATCTGTACTGGTCATCAACAGCATTTTGGGGTAAAATCCATCCTGAGTGGTGGAGATGAGCACCATAAACCCATCCCAAGGGATGGACATGATCATAAATCCATCTCAAGTGGACGTGAGCTCCATAAATCCATCCTGATGGATAGAGATCATCATCATAAATCCATCCCAAGGGATGGACAGGAGCACCATAAACCCATCCTGAGGGATGGAGATGAGCACCCTAAATCCATCCCAAGGGATGGACATGAACACCATAAATCCATCCCAAGGGATGGAGACAAACACCACAAACCCATCCCAAGGGATGGAGATGAGAACCACAAATCCATCCCAAGGGATGGACATGAACACCATAAACCCATCTTGAGTGATGATCACCATAAATCCATCCTGGGATGGAGATGATGACCATAAACCCCTCCCAAGTGATGGACATGAGCACCAAAAATCCATTCAAAGTGATGCAGACAAGCACCACAAACCCATCCTGAGTGATGAAGACAAACACCAAAAATCCATCCTAAGTGGTGGAGATGAGCACCATAAACCCATCCCAAGGGATGGAGATGAACTCCCAGGGAAGGCCACGAACCTGGAGAAGCCTGCAGACAGCCAGGCTGGGATGTGCCCAAGGACAGGTCCAAGAACCCTTTCCCAGGACCACGTCCCTGGGATGCCCAGTGTGGCTCCGGGCATGCTCCAATTCCTCCATGTCCCTCACCTGTCTCTGCTCCACCTTCTGCTGTGGATGAGGGAATATCTTAAATTTACTGGAGTCTATTGGGATGCCAACCCATCCTGAACAAGGCTGTGCAACTTGGGAATGCTTGGATAAAAGCCAAAATATGGGAAAAGGAAGGAGCAACAACTCAGATTGATGGATTTCCCTATAAACCCTGAGGGTCATTCCAGCTTCCCTCCAGCTTGGGACACATCCTTCAATCCAAGAGATCTCCCAGTGCTCCCTTCCCCTCTTCCCTGTCCTTCCAGGAGCCTCAGGAACGTGGCCGGGCCAGGCCATGGATACCAGACATGGATACCAGACCAGTTCTTCCTGCTCTCCTGCCAGGGGGGATCCACAGCATTCCTGGCCTGGATTTCCACGGAGATTTTCACTTCCAGGAGCAAAATCCTTCAGTGACTCTTGTCCTGTTATCAAATCAGGGAGCTGGGAAGAGTTGGAGTGACAGGGAATCACTCAGCCCTCAGCTTTCCTCTCATTTTCAGGCTGGGATTTCATTCCCACAGAGCTGTTTTCCTTGAGTCCTGGTAGCCTCATCCCTGTGATATTCCTGGAATTTATTCCTGGAAGAGCTGCCACCAAATAAAAATCCTCTCTGGGGTATTGCCATGCCAGTTTGTTATTTCAGCCCCAAAGCATCATCCAGTAAATTTGAGATTAACAAAGGATGAACTCTGAAGAAAACACACATTCAAATTCCAAAATTCCAGCATGCAATTCCAGGCTGATGGAAATTTTTAGAGATAAAAATGCTGGGTTGTTGAAGTGCCACCTGGCATCTGCCTTATGCCAGGGGTTGCCAGAGAGTGGACATACAGGAACGTTGTCCCCAACAGCTGAAAATGTCCCCAGGGTGGACACACACAACCTGATCCTGCATTTTCTCTTGGAAAACCTCAAGGCAATGAGATGATGGAGCAGCAGGAAGACATGAAAATCCCAGCAGGATTGGGATTTCCAGCCCATCATCACAAGGAGAATCCTTAGAGCACCCTGGTCTGGCCATGCCACCAATCCCAAACGATGCCTCGGGGTTTGGCTTTTTTATTTTCACATTCTGAGCTGCTTTAGTGTGTGGGTCTGAGCTTCATATTATGGGATGGTGAGCTCTGTGCACAGAGCAGGGAGACAAAACAATTCCTGCTCCAGCTGGGCACCAAGGACAAATGATCCAAATCTCAGCCCAGGAGCACAAACCCCGTGGGCTGCAGAGAGAAAAACAAGCAGGATGGGAGTGCAGGGGCTGAGCTGGAATTGGACACTGAACTGCAATGTGCACATGGAGCAGAGCTGATCCCAGGGAGAGACCCCGGGAGCGCTCGTGCATTTTGGGACCATTTGGGTTCATCTTGGGGGCAGCCCTGGCTGGGCTCTTGTGCTGCCCCAGGTGCATCCATGGAGGAGATCCTTTCAATCCATCCCTGCTTTATTCTGGACCTCTGCCCAGCCTCTGTCCTAGGTCAGATTCTCAAGGCATCAGTTTCTGGTGACCACGAAGGGACACAAGGCGTCTGGGAAGCCCCTGGACCAGAGGAATGTCCAGCTCTGGGATGGCTCCATTTGATCCCCAATCCAAGAGCCAGGAATCAAAGCTCCTGGCTGGAGAGGAGAATATTGGACCAGGGGCACTGCAGAGCCTGGTGGGTGTTCCTCAGTGGGCAGTTTTCCCCCAATTTTCCCAGATCCTGGAACGTGGAATCCATCAGGATTTGATTCCTTCCAAGCAGGAACCTGGGACATTTTAACCCCTTGGGCAGCCGTGAGTCTCGGGGAAAACAAAATCATCCAGTCCCTCCCCATTCCCAGTTTGAAATCCCATTTCCTGGGAGCTTCCAGCCACCTGAACCATCCCTTCCCAGCTATTTTTGCTGGGATATTTTTAGTGGAAGGCACAGAATGCTCGAGGATGGGATAAACAGGATTTTCCACTCCGGGCTTTTGCCATCGGTGTTCAGAGGGACCCCGGGCCGAGGCTGTTTACTGGCCACGAGCTGTGTTTAACATTCCACTCCTGGATATTTATATTCCCAGCCAAATTCAGAGCAGGATTCTGGAAAATGAGCAAAAGTAGGCGATGACCCAACCAGAGACCATTGGGTCATCCAAAAACTTTAGGAGCTGCTCTGGAATCCAGTGTTTTTTTGGGATGCTGGGAGATGACTATAATTAGCAGCCACTCAAATAATTTAAACAGCCACAAAAAAATCAACTCTGACTTTGCTGAAATCCACCCTTGAGCAATTTGGGAATATTTAGGAAAGGTAAAATCCACCCATGAACATTTGGAATATTTAGGAAAGGTGAAATGCAGCCTCGAACATTTGGGAATGTCTAGGTAAAAAAAAATCCCTCCTTGAATATTTTGGGAATATTTAGGAAAGGTAAAATCCACCCTTAAAAATTTGGGGATATTTAGGAAAGGTAAAATTCACCCTTGAATATTTTGGGGATATTTAGGAAAGGTAAAATCCACCCTTGAATATTTTGGGAATATTTAAGAAAGGTAAAATCTACCCTTGAACAGTTGGGAATCTTTAGGAAAGGTAAAATCCACCCTTGAATATTTGGGAATGAGCTCCCCCAACCCTCCTTGTGCTGGAGGTAGAAACGCAATTTCCATCTCATGAATATGGATGAGAGAGCAGAAACCACGGCAGGGCCAATCCAGGGATATCATTAAACACAAAATCCCTTTTTTCCCAGGGATTAATGGAGCAAGGAGCTCCAGTTGACTCCAGCTCCCGTGCCAGGAGCTGTTTTTCGGAGCTGCTGGACGGGATCAAAGTCGATTTTCAAACACAAATTTGTAACTTAATGCACGGGCACGTTCCTGCAGGGATCGGACACGCCCAGAAAATTCCCATAAAAACCTTT
Organism: Onychostruthus taczanowskii; assembly: GCF_017590055.1. NCBI lineage: Eukaryota > Metazoa > Chordata > Aves > Passeriformes > Passeridae > Onychostruthus > Onychostruthus taczanowskii. The sequence continues at coordinate 485,531 of NW_024499062.1, read as the reverse complement.
TGGATGAGGGAAGGAGAGGTTGGATTGTTTCTTTAAACCTTGGGGGGATGTTGGAAGAGAGGGAGGTTGTTTATTGGTGTTGTTTGGGGAGGATTTTTAGGCTGGGTTATCCCTGCCTGAAGCCAAGGGGTTTTGGGAGGAATTATAAGGGTTTGGGGAATATTTCTAAGGTTTTGGGAAGAATTGCAAGGTTTTGGGGAGGAATGAGAAGGTTTCTGGGAGGAATGAGAAGGTTTTGGGGAGGAATGCAAAGGTTTTTGGGAGGAAAGAGAAGGTTCTTGGAAGGAATGAGAAGGTTCTTGGGGAGAATGAAAGTTTTCGGAGGAATTACAAAGTTTTGGGAGGAATGAGAAGGTTTTGGGAAGATTATGAGCTTTTGAGGAGGAAAGAGAAGGTTTTTGAGAAGAATGAGAAAGTTTTTAGGAGTGAGAAGGTTTTTGGGAGGAATGAGAAGGTTTTGGGAAGATTATGAGCTTTTGAGGAGGAAAGAGAAGGTTTTTGAGAAGAATGAGAAAGTTTTTAGGAGTGAGAAGGTTTTTGGGAGGAATGAGAAGGTTTTGGGAAGAATTATAAGGTCTTTAGGAGGAATGAGAAGGTTCTTGGGGAGAATGAAATTTTTGGGAGGAATTACAAAGTTTTGGCAGGAATGAGAAGGTTTTTGGGAGGAAAGAGAAGGTTTGGGAAGAATTATAAGATTTTGGGGAGGAACGAGAAGGTTTTGGGAGGAAAGAAGGTTTCTGGGAGGAATGAGAAGGTTTTTGAGAAGAATGAGAAGGTTTTTGGGAAGAATGATAAAGTTTTGAGGGGAAAGAGAAGGTTTTTGAGAGGAATGACAAGGTTTTTTGGAGGACTCCAGCCATGGAATGCCACTCATTGATGGCTTCAAGTGGTCTGCACTGGCAAGAATCCAGGATTTTCTGGAAATAAGGATTTTCTCCCCCACTCCTCTTTTTTCAAAGCAGTTTTTCACGTTAAAAATAAAATTAAATCAGTGTTTTCTGCCTTGCCTGGAGATGTTTTCCCCAGCAGCTTTATCATCCCAGCCTGTTCCTTTTTCCCTGACAGGGCATTGGGATGAAATGGATTTAAGGTCCTTTCCAACCCAAACCATTCCATAATTCTGCTGCCCAAACTTCTCCAACTCCAGGAGAAGTTGGAAATTTGGGCTGAAATCCCCCCTAAAATGTGAGGGACACTTGGAGAGGACACAGCTTGGGGGGTCAGCAAAAGGATCCTCACCGAGATTTCTCTTCCCTCCAGAAACCCCCGTCCCTAAATCCTCACAAGGACTACCCAAGAGGAGAAAACATCACCCAAAAAGCGATTTTTTCGCTCGTTTTGCCTCGGGGGAAATTGAGTCTCTGCCCTGGCAGACGCTGCCAGTGTTTATTTAGTTGCTAACAACCATCAAGATCCACACCCAGCCCTTGAAAAAACACCCTCCTGCTTCCTCCCTGACTCAGCCGCGCCTCACTCGGCCCTGGGGCGGTTTGGGATCACCAGGGCCCCAAACTCACCTGAAATGCAGAAATTAAAGCAGGAAAAGCTGAATTTCCTGCTCTCCATTCCTAATTTTTATAGTCAATTATGAGGGTGATTTGGGATCACCAAAAACCCCAAACTCACTTGAAATGCAGAAATAATTCAGCTTTAAAGCAGGAAAAACTGAATTTCCTGTCCTCCATTCCTGATTTTTATAGGTAATTATGGAAATGATTTGGGATCACCAGGGGCCCCAAACTCACCTGAAATGCAGAAATTAAAGCAGGAAAAGCTGAATTTCCTGCCCAATTTTTAATAGTCAGTTTTGGGGGCAGTTTGGAATCACAAATGGCCCCAAACTTGCCTGAAATGCAGGATTAAAGCAGGAAAAACTGAATTTCCTGCCCTCCATTCCTGATTTTTATAGTCAGTTATGGGGGTGATGTGGGATCACCAACGGCCCCAAACTCACTGAAATAATTCAGCTTTACAGCAGGAAAAACTGAATTTCCTGCCCTCCAAACAGCCCCAAACTCCCCTGAAGTGCAAAAATTAAAGAAGAAAAACTGAATTTCCTGCCCAATTTTCCCAGTTTTTTAGGAATCACTTTTGGGGAATGATTTGGAATCACAAATGGCCCCAAACTTGCCTGAAATGCAGGATTAAAGCAGGAAAAAAATGGAATTTCCTGCCTTCCAAACAGCCCCAAACTCCCCTGAAGTGCAAAAATTAAAGAAGAAAAACTGAATTTCCTGCCCAATTTTCCCAGTTTTTTAGGAATCACTTTTGGGGAATGATTTGGAATCACAAATGGACCCAAACTTGGCCGAAATGCAGGGATTAAAGCAGGAAAAAAATGGAATTTCCTGCCCTCCAAACAGCCCCAAACTCACCTGAAGTGCAGAAATTAAAGCAGGAAAAACTGAATTTCCTGCTCCCCATTCCTAATTTTTATAGTCAATTATGAGGGCGATTTGGGATCACCAAAAGCCCCAAACTCACTTGAAATACAGAAATAATTCAGCTTTACAGCAGGAAAAACTGAATTTCCAGTCCTCCATTCCTGATTTTTATAGGTAATTATGGGAATGATTTGGGATCACCAACAGCCTCAAACTCACCTGAAATGCAGGGATTAAAGCAGGAAAAACTGAATTTCCTGCCCTCCATTCCCATTTCTTACAGTCAATTATAAATTATATTTTACAGCAGCTCTAGGCATGATTCCAAGAGAAAATTCCCAATTTTCTCCCCAAGAGAAGAGGCTGAAGGAATGCTACTGAGGTTTGGGGAATATTTGGAAGGTTTGAAAACAGAAGTCTCAAAGATTTGGTGGAAGTGGTTGGGTTTTGAGTAAAAAGCAAGGAAATAAATCAAAACAAAGGCATTTCATGGCTCTGGATGATCCCCCTGACCATTCCACATCCCACATTCCCAGAGTGTGGAATAATCTGGATATGGGAGCTTTAAAAAGAATTGCTGAAGCTTTTCAGAAAAAAAAAAAAATCCCAATTAATAAAAGAGATCACAATTGATAAAAATAAAATCCCAATTAATAAAAAAGATCCCAATTAATTGAAAATTAAATAATCTCCTTACCTTTATTTTAAAAGCATATGGGGTAGGGTGGCAAATTTGGGATTTTCCAGCTAAATTTGCTGGAGCTGAAATCCCATTTTTGCTGCAGATTTAGAGAGAAAAACCTCAGAAAATCAATTTATCAGGGGTTAAAAATATATGTGGTTTGATCAGTTCATGATTGAATTATTGAGATTTTTCTCTTGTGATTTTATTTCAGCTGGGATGGAGCCAAATTTGAGGCTTTGGGTTCATTTTGGTTAAGTGCAGACAGAGAAAAGAACAATTTGGGGACAGCTCAATGGGGCTATATATTTTGAAATTTTAAAAATCCTGGAGAGGTGGGATCAAAAAGCCTGGAAATTTCAATTCCAGCAGCACCATTCATGTATTTTAACAAAAAATTGGAGTTTCTTTGGTGGGTGTGCCTCAAAATCCCACAAGTCCAGCAGAGGCTGATCCTTTTTAAAGAATAAATTAAAAAAAGAAGTGAAAGAAAAGCTGACCTTTAGCCCAGGGATTTCCCTTTTTTCCTTGGAAGATTTCTGTGGAAATGATTGTTGATATTTTAATTTCACAATTGCTTGGTGGGAGAAACCCTAACACAGGGAATTTTTTCTCCACATGAAGAGCTTGTCCAATTAAAAAAAAATTAAAGAAAATAAGAAAATCCTTCTCCCTTAGGGCAGATTTCCCTGTCTGAACATTCCCATTGCATCAGGAGCCCAGAATTCCCTCAGGAACAAAACAAACCAAAAAAAAAAAAATCAGGTTCAGAGGGTCACAACCTCTTTTTTTTTTTATTTCTTTTCTCTCCTCCCATCCTGGAATTTCAGGATGATCTGACCTGGAACAGATCCAGGTTGGAGAGGTCAAAATCAGAATTTGCCTGGGCAGAATCCAGAAATGCCAGGAGAATAATGAATTCTGAATAAATAATTCACAAGAAATAGTTCAGAAAAATTAATACAGAATAAGTAACCCAGAAAAAGTATTCAGAAGAAATAATTCAGAATAATTAATTCATAGGAAATAATTACGAAGAAATAATTATGAAGAAATGAATCAGAATAATTAATTCAGAATAAATAATCCAGAAGAAATAATTCAGATGAATCCAGAATAATTAATTATGAAAAAAATTCAGAATAAATAATCCAGTAAAATTATTCACAATAAATAATCCAGAATAGTTAATTCAGAAGAAATTATTCAGAAGAAATTATTCAGAATAAATAATTCAGACAAAATCATTCTGAATCATTTACCCAGAAGAAATAATTCCGAATAAATAATCCAGAAGAATTCTGGCTAAATTATTTAGAATAATCCAGAAAAATTATTCAGCATAAACAATTCAGAATACATAACCCAGAAAAAGTAATTAATTCAGAAATGCAAATGAGGTGACATCAGCCGGATGCCCTGGTCATGAGGTCACACAGGAAATGCCCCACTAGCAAATTGCCTTTAATCTCAGCCTAATAAACCTTAAACCCCACTTAGTTAAGCCTCAGCTAAAGAGGTGTTACACAGGAAAATTCCTTTTTCTCTTCCTTCCCCTCTCCAAAAAGATGGGGAGGAATTTTTTCCCTCAAAAAAGCAGGATGGATGAAGGAGTTTTTCCATAAGAAAAAGTGGGAAAAGCTTCACGTTAGCGGGGATAAAGGAGTTTTTTTCCTCAGAAAAGTGGGAAAAGTCACTTTGGGAGGGATGAAGAAGTTTTTCCTTCATCACTTCAAGATGGGTGAAGGAGTTTTTCCCTCAGAAAAGCAGGAGAAGCTTCAGGAGAGATGGACCTCAGGAGGGATGAAGGAGTTTTTCCACAAAAAAAAATCAGGAAAAGCCTCACCTCAGAATGGATGAAGGAGTTTTTACCTCAGAAAAGTGGGAAAAGCTTCATCTCCGAAGGGATGAAGGAGTTTTTCCTGAAGAAAAGCTTCACCTCAGGAGAGTGGGAAAAAGTTTTTCCCTCAGAAAAGTGGGAAAAGTTCCTCTTCAGGAGGGGTGAAGGAATTTCTCCTTCAGAAAAGCAGGAAAAGCCTCACCTCAGGACAGACAGACAGATGGGGGAAGGAATTTTTCCCTCAGAAAAGGAGGACAATCTCCACCTCAGGACAAATGAAGGAGTTTTTCCCTCAGAAAAGCTTCACCTCAGGAGGGATGAAGGATTTTTTCCCTCATTAAAAAAAAAGGAAAAGCTTCACCTCAAGATAAATGTAGGAGTTTTTCCCTCAGAAAAGTGGGAAAAGTTTCTCCTCAGGTGGGGTAAAGGAATTTCTCCTCCAGAAAACCAGGAAAAGCCTTAACTCAGGACAATGGTGGGATTTTTTACCCTCAGAAAAGGAGGAAAAGCTTCACCTCAAGAGAAATGTAGGATTACTTCCCTCAGAAAAGTGGGAAAGGCTTCACTTCGGGATGGATGAAGGAATTTCTCCTTCAAAAAAGCAGGAAAAGCCTCACCTCAGGATGGGTGAAGGAATTTTTCCCTCAGAAAAGCAGGAAAAGCTCCACCTCAGAGGATTGGGAAGGAGTTTTTCCCTCAGAAAAGTGGGAAAAGCTTCACCTCAGGAAGGATGAAGGAGTTTTTTCCTTAGAAAAATGGAAAAAAGCTTCACCTCAGAACAAATTTAGGAGATTTTCCCTCAGAAAAGGAGGAAAAGCTTCATCTCAGGACAGATAAAAAGAGTTTTTCCCTCAGAAAAGCAGGAAAAGCTTCACCTCAGAGGATGATGAAGGAATTTCTCCCCAAGAAAAGTCTCACCTCAGGACAGATGAAGGAATTTTTCCCCAATAAAAGCAGGAAAAGCCTCACTTCAGGTGAGATGAAGATTTTCCCTCAGAAAAGGAGGAAAAGCTTCATCTCAGGACAGATAAAAAGAGTTTTTCCCTCAGAAAAGCAGGAAAAGCTTCACCTCAGAGGATGATGAAGGAATTTCTCCCCAAGAAAAGTCTCACCTCAGGACAGATGAAGGAATTTTTCCCCAATAAAAGCAGGAAAAGCCTCACTTCAGGTGAGATGAAGGAGTTTTTCCCTCAGAAAAAAAAAAAAAAAAAAAAGCAGGAAAAGAGGGGGAAGTTTCACCTCAGGAGGGATGAAGGAGTTTTTCTCCAAGAAAACCAGGAAAAGCTTCACCTCAGGACAAATTTAGGATTTTTCCCCTCAGAAAATCAAGAAAAGCTTCACCTCAGGACAAATTTAGGATTTTTGCCCTCAGAAAATCAGGAAAAGCTCCACCTCAGCTCCGTAGATCCCTTTAATCCCCAGCTTTAAGGACAATTTCCCACCCAGCCAGTCCAGCTGGTTCTCTCCCCCACCCAGGGCACTGAAACCAAAATAAAACAGCATTTGAAGAGGCTTTGCAGAGTTTGCCTTCCTGACCCTTGAGAAATGCTGATTTTGTGGGGAAAACACTTTTATTTCACCCAATATCCAGCCCATGGTGGGTTTGGAATTTGGGATTGAAGCAGGAGCAGCAGCGTTGGGATAGAGGACTCAGAGGCCTTGACTCTTGAAAAGTGTTAATAAAAATATTAAAAATGGTGGTTTTATGGCTGAAAAACACCATAAAAAAGGAGCATTAAACACAAAAAAGCGTTTTTGAGAGCCCTCAGATTCTCAAAGGAACCTGGAAACTGAGCTGGTCAGCATTTCAAAAGAATTTTAATGAATATTTCTATTGAAATAAATCCAAAATTTCAGCTTTAACAGAGCTCTGGCATCATGGAAAGCGCCTTTAAATAATTGGATGCATTTTGAAACGCCAAGAAAACAGGAATTGCACCTTTGCTCCTGCCAGGAGCTCCAAGTGCTGCAGTGGGAGCAAAAAATTTTCACAAAAAGTGAAATTTCATGGGTAAAACTCATTTATTTCACACCACATACAGCTTGGAGTGGGTTTGGAATTTGGGATTGAGAGAGGAGCAAACCCAGCTGGGCAGGACCCTAAATTCAAACCACAGAAAACTCCACAGAAATTGCCAAAATAGGGGATTGGAAATGCTGGAAATTCATTTTTAAGTGTTGTAAATTGATTTTCAAGTACCTTAAAGTCGAGGCTGCTCAGGCTGACAGCGTCGTCGTCCTTCTCTCGGCGCTTCCTCTTCTGTGAGAAACCAAACACAGTTATGGGTTTGGGGTCAGAAATGTAATTTTAAATACAGTAATCTGGAGAAATTTCCTTTTTTTACATCCACAGCTAAGTGTGAGAACTCAAAAATTAGAAGTCGAACACAATTTTTTTTGTTATTTAATGAAGTTTGTCACCTGGAAATTAAATTATTTGTCTTAAAGCTCCTTATTCCTTAATTCTGGTTGGGAATTGAATTTTCAAGTAGGAAGTGGCACCAGCAGGGACCACTGGGAAATGATTTTGGATTTATTTAAAGCCATAAAATCCTGGAATGGTTTTGATTGAAGGGGGTTTTAAAAATCATCCTGTTGCAAACCTGTAACCTCCACTATCCCAGGGTGCTCCAGCCTGGCCTTGGACACTCCAGGGATCCAGAAGTTCTGGCTTTTTATTTTTTAATTTAATTTAATTTAATTTTTAATTTATTGTTATTTAGGAATTCCCTGCCTGTGTGTGAGAGTTTGGTGTCTCCAGTTCCTTTGGGCATGGCCAGCACAGATCTGTGGCTGCAGAATTCCTGCTGGGAATGTGAAGGATTTTGGGGGGATAAAAATGAGATTTTTGGCCTGGGAATTCTCAGCTCTTCTCCCTTCCCAAGAACAGAACCATTGGAATAATGATCAAAGGCATCTGCACTGAGATTCCTGCTATTTCCCACTGTTTCTGGAATATTAGAGTAGAAGACACCCCTTCTCCCAGTCCCCAAATTGTGTGGAAAAATTTGTTTTCCCAAAATTATTGAAGTAGAAAATTTCCCTTCTCACAGCCTCCAAATCCTGTGGAAAAAAAATTATTTTCCCAAAGTTATTAAAGGGCAAAATTTCCCTTCTCACAGCCTCCAAATCTTGTGGAAAAAAATGCTTTTTCCCAAATTTTTTAAAGTGGAAGATTCTCCTTCTCCCATCCCCAAATTGTGTGGAAAAAAATTCCTTTTCCCAAGGTTATTTAAGTGGAAAATTCCCCTTCTGCCATGCCCAAATTTGTGGAAATAATTCCTTTTTCCCAAAATTTATTTATGTGGAAAATTCCCCTTCTCCCATTCCCCAAATCCTTTTCCCAAAATTATGAAACCCCCAGACCCAATTTAGGGACTTCGTGAAGCAGAAACTCAAAAAGCTCCTGCTGCTCAGGAAGGAAAATGAAAATATTTTGGGATTTGATTTCAGAACACCTCAGGAGCAGGGCTGACCATGGAATTTCAAAGATTCTGAGGGAATCTCCAGGAAAATGGAAAATAATTCCAATTAAATTCTCCTTTTTTGCCTCGACCCCTTGAAGGAGGTGAGAGCAGGATCAGCCTCCTCCACTCCCAAGTTCAAATTTCACTTTCTGTGCCCTCCCACTGCAGCACTTGGAGCTCCTGGCAGGAGCAAAGGTGCAATTCCTGTTTTCTTGGCGTTTCAAAATGCATCCAATTATTTAAAGGCGCTTTCCATGATGCCAGAGCTCTGTTAAAGCTGAAATTTTGGATTTATTTCAATAGAAATATTCATTAAAATTCTTTTGAAATGCTGACCAGCTCAGTTTCCAGGTTCCTTTGAGAATCTGAGGGCTCTCAAAAACGCTTTTTTGTGTTTAATGCTCCTTTTTTATGGTGTTTTTCGGCCATAAAAACACCATTTTTAATATAATTTTTAATAATTATAGCCATTTAATTTTTTTTTTGCCTGTCCACACCATGCTATTATTTAATATTAAATATATCCAGCTCACGGTGGTATTTAACAGAAATTCACTCACTAATTCTTATATTTTGGGGTTTTTTTTGCAATTTGGGTGTTTTTTTCCCCTCAGCTTGGATTCAAGGCTAAAATTCCTCAATTATTTCAATTTTTCTGGTTTTTTTCCTGACTTTGCAAAGACAAGATCCCAACTCTCACGTGAATCCCTTCTCTGACAGATTTGCTGAAGCAGAGAGGGAAGAATTCCCAGATTTCTGTTTCCATCCTTTTCCAGACCCCTGAAAGCCTTGAGAAAATGCAAATCCAGCTTTTTATTTTTCCTTGGGATCAGGGAATTATTCCAGCTCGGTTCTCTCTTCAAGTCTGCTCTGGCCACACTTTTCCAGGTGATTTTTTTCCCCCCCAAAAAAAAGGATTTCAGGATTTTTTCCAGGTGATTTTCCCCAAAAATTGAGGATTTCAGGATTTCTTCATGTGAGAAAAAAAAGCTGCAATAAAACCCCCCTCCTCTTTTTTTTTTGGGATTTATTGGCTCCTTGTGGGGTGGAGGATTTGAATTTTTCCCATAAAGCTCCAGCCCAAAACCAGACAGGAAAGTGAGGCCAAAATGTTGTTTTTAAACTGGCGAGACTCAGGACTCCATTGGCTGCAGCCCCATTTCCTCTGCCCAATAATTTCATTCTGGATAAAATCTTAGACATTGCACTCCAGAGACAGAAGAGAAAAAAAAAAATTCCAGGGAAAACAGCTCAAATCCAAGGATTTGGAGGCACAGGATGGAAAAGCAACTAAGAAATGCTTTTTTTCCTCCCATTTTTGGGTCTTCCATCCTCCATGATCCCACTCATTCCCCTTCTTCTGGCCCCCAAATCCTCTGCAAAAAATTAATTTTCCCAAAATTACTAAAGTAGAAAATTCTCCTTCTTCCAGCCCCCAGCTTGTGTGGAAAAAATTCCTTTTCCTCAAGTTATTAAAGGGGAAAATTTCCCTTTTCCCAGTCCCCAAATTGTGTAGAAAAAAATTATTTTAATTAAAGTTATTAAAGAGGTAAATTTTCCTTATCATGGCCCCCAAAATTCAGTGGAAAAATTCATTTTCCGAAGTTTATTAAAGTAGAAAATTCCCCTTCCCATGGCCCCTAAAACATGTGGAAAAAATTCATTTTCTCAAAATTATGTAAGTGGAATATTCTCCTTCTCCCATCCCCAAATTGTATGGAAAAAATTCCTTTTTCCCAAAGTTACTAAAGTAGAAAATTCCTTTTTTCACAGCCCCCAAATCCTGTGGAAATAATTCCTTTCCCCAAAATATTAAACCCTCAGACCCAATTTAGGGATTTTAGGGAGCAGAAACTTAAAAAAAAATGTTGCTCAGGAAGGAAAATGAAAATATTTTGGGATTTGATTTCAGAACACCTCAGGAGCAGGGCTGAAAATGGAATTTCAAGGATTGTGAGGGAAGTTCCAGGAATTCTTTGGAAGCAATTATTGGGTTTGAACTGGACAATAATTCCAATGAAATTCTCCTTTTTTGCCTCAGCCCAGGATATTTTGGTTTGGAAGGATCAGAAAGGTTTTTGCTGCTTTTTGCCCAGCTGAAGTCACAAACTTTAATGAGGTTTCGGGATCATTAAATCCACAAAGCTCCAATTTCCCAGAAATAAGTCCTCAAAAATTAAACTGAAATGTAATAAAATTAAATGAGGGGAAATAAAATTAAATCAAGGCAAACATTCCATGAGGAATTTTGCTTCCACTCAGAGGATCTTTACACCCAAACTGATTTAATTTTTTCTTAGAATTATGTAGAACAAGCACTGACATTCCTTAAAAATCCTTCCCATTTTGGCAGACATGGAAAATTCTGGCTTAGAATTTTAAATTTTTTCCCAAGCCAGGTTCATTTTCCAGCCTTTTGGCCAAACTTCTGCATAAATTATCCCATGAAAAGAGGATTTTTGGGACTGGCATAGGAATATTTGGGAAAAAAAAACCCAGCAAAAAACCCTTTTAATTTGTGTTGTCAGAGCACAGAATTTTCAGATTTAACAGAATGATTTTTAGGGCTTTGTAAGAAATAAAAATCTGGGTTTAACAGAGCTGAAGGTTTCTAAAATTGAACAAAATTTGAATTTAGGAGAATTTGTGGTTTTGGTTGTGCTAGATCAGCTCATCCCAAAATTCCAGGGGTTGGGTTTGGAAAGGGAAATTTTTTAGGTTTGAGGATGGGATCAGCATTTCCAAGGGAGCAAACGATGGGAATGAGCTTTAGGATGGGACAGGAGCTGGAATTCCTTCAAACCCTCCCTTCAAACAATCCCAAAGGGAAATTCCAAAGGGAAATCTTCCCCTACCTGCTCCACACCTTGGGAAATAAAGGATGGAAAAAAGAGAGCTCACAAGAAGACAAAAAACTCCCTCTGAGGAACTTTTCCACACCAATAAAACCCAGATTTTTTCTTGCATTTAAGGAATAAAACCCCTTTATTTTATTTCCCCACCCTGCCAGGGCTAAAACAAATCAGAAAATCAGGAATTCAGCAAGGAAAAGTGCCCAGAATTTCCCTGAATTCTGGCTGAGCTCAGGAACCTGGAAAACTCAGGAATTATTCCAAGGACAATGTTGGTTTTCCTTCTTTTCCAAAGGAGTTTTCACCTCTGGATTCCTGCTTTTCCAGCTGTTCCACTCACCAGGGTGAAATCCCAGTGTGAGCTTGGAGTCAGGAATGTGAAGGAGCTGCCTCGTCTCAGGGGGTACCTGTGAGCAGAAAAAAAAATTAAAATTATTATTATTATTCCTATTATTATTATTATTTTCCTACTATTATAATTATTTTCCTATTATTATTTAACTCCTGCTGCAGAATTGATAAATTCCATGTTTTCCACAGCTCCCAGCACAGCCAAGACAAAGAAAGGTGGAGTTTTTTGGGAAGGAGGAAGCCAAAGGATTGCCAGCAAAATTTGGAATTTTGGATTCAAAATCTTGATTTTTTATAATAAAAAGGGGCTCTGTGTAAAATTTCCCACTGGGAATTGCAGGAAAATCAAGGAAAATTGCAGGAAAAGCTCTTTTTGATCCCAAATTTCAAAGAAAGAGGAAGGATACAACAGCAAAAATAAAAATTAATCATAATTTACAGCCTCATTTTCCTATTTTGACAAGGCAGCCTTGGAGCTTCCCATGAAATTCCAGGCTGGAATTGCACTGGGGGATTTCCTGGAGGCAATTTTCCTCCAGGGAAGTTGATGCCCACACAAAGGGCCCTTTGTAATCCCAATTTTGAACAAAGCTGAGCCCTTTATTGAACCAGTCCCACCTGAGCAAACAAATTCCGCTCCCAACTTTCACCCTCTGCCGGATTGAAGGAATTTTTTCCAGCCAGGATTTCTTCCAGCTTCTCCTGGCTGGAGGATGGAGGGATTTCTGTCTCTTGGTGGGTTTTTTGTCCCAAATGGGCCACACAATTTTTTGACACTTTTTTTTTTTTGGGAGATTTCCCCTTTTTCTCTCTGGCATCTCCTCGTCTTCCTCATCCTGAGATCCCACAGGATTATGGAAAACCTGGGAATAACCAAAGGCTGCAAATCCTCTGATTTTCAGGGATTTGACTCCCTTCATTCCCAAATTCTGAGGCAGGAATGTGTCTGATCCTAAATGAGCCACACAATTTTCTCCCCTTTTTTTGGGGGGAAAATTTCCCCCTTTTCTGTTTTTCCTCCCCTGCTTCATCCCAAGATCCCACAGGATTATGGAAAACCTGGGAATAACCAAAGGCTGCAAATCCTCTGAATTTCAAGGATTTGCTCAGGCATTGCTGAAAATTCACTTCACAAAGTGTTCACTGTCAGCTTCTCCCTGTGGGAACAGAATTCCCATTTTTCTGGAAAAGACCTCTGCTCCCTTCATTCCCAGATTCTGAGGCAGGAATGTGTCTGATCCCAAATGAGCCACACAATTTTCTCCCACTTTTTTTTTTTTTTGGGAGATTTCCCCCTCTTGTGTCTTTTTATCCTCCTCTTCTTGATCCCGAGATCCCATGGGATTCTTAAAAATCTGGGAATAACCAAGGGCTGCAAATCCTCTGAATTTCAGGGATTTGACTCCATTCATTCCCAAATTCTGGGGCAGGACTGTGTCTTCCATGGAAAAGTCTGGAGAAAAGTACCATAAACACAAATCCCAATGTATTTAAGATCAGAGGAAGCTTTTCCTTGGATCACACAAGCTCCAGGGAGTTTGGGATCAGCCTCTGGACACATCCCTGTGTCCAGGACACTGCTCCAGGAAGGAAAGTGGCATTTCCAAGAGCTGCATTCCACAGAAACCTCTGAAAGGGAACAGTTTTGGGATTTAGAAGAGTACATTCCACTCAGGAAGAAAATCTGAATTTGAAATTTCAAATAGAGCTGTTTTTTTTTTTTCAGGAAAAGGAAAAATCCCAATATTTCACCTGAGGAAACTGAGGAGTTTGATTAAACATTCCTTGATTAGAGATGGAAAATTAAAGATAATTAATGGCCTGCAAGTGGTGCCCAAAGGCAGAATGGATGGAGCTTTCAGGAAGGCAGGAATTTATATTTTGGGATGAAGAATATCCCAGGAATATTCATTTCCAAGCCCAGCAGCAGCCAGGTCCTGGCCTGGAAGCCCCAGGAGGGTGGAAAACCACTCAGAGAAATCCCAATTATCAATAGAGGATGGCACAGCCGTGAAAACAAGGAGGAATGATCAGGAGAGGAATGAATTTGGGAATTGCAATTTTTTGGCTGGAGGCAGGAGGTGTCTGAGGGGGTTAAGGCTCACAAATCCCCACAGGAAACTTTGGTTTTCCACAGGAGCTGGAGAGAAATTCCTGCAGCTCCAACTGCAGCTCCTGAACTTTGTCCCTTGGTCCCTGAGCTGGGGGAAATGCAGTTACAGCTCCCAGGAAAGGGTGGAATGTTGGAATATGGAATGGAAAATTCCCTTAAACTCCACGGGGATTTTATGCAGCCCAGAGCTGAACCAGAGCTGCTGCTCCTCCTTCCTGGGGCTTGGGAGCACCAGGATGGGCAGGGGATGGAGCAGCAATGCTGGGAGGGGAGGCTGGAAAAGTGGGAATGTTCCCTGGAGAAGGGAAGGATCCAGGGAGAGCTTCCAGCACATTCCAGGGCCTGAAGGGGCTCCAGGAGAGCTGCAGAGGGACTGGGGACAAGGGATGGACAGGACACAGGGAATGGCTCCCAGTGCCAGAGGGCAGCCATGGATGGGATCTTGGCCATGAGGAATTCCTGGCTGGGCTGGAATTGCCAGAGCAGCTGGGGCTGCCCCTGCATCCCTGCAGTGCCCAAGGAAGGATTGGAGCAGCCTGGGATGGTGGGAAATGTCCCTGCCATGGAAGGGTGGGAACTGGAGGAGCTTTGAGGTCTTTTCCCAGCCAAACCATTCCATGATTTCATCTTCACTAGTTCAATTAGAGGAGTCAAATGAGAAGAGAGCAGAGCAGAAATGATGACGATGACGATGATGATGATGATGGTGCTGAGCTCCCATTCCAGCCTGGGCAGTGGCACTGGCCTGGGCTGGTTTTCTCTCCCTGCAGCCCTCCCAAAGCCCGGCTGAGTCACCTGCCTGCTGCACGTGGATTCCTGGATGCAGGGCTGACTCAGGATGGCTCAGGGGCCATCCCTGGCACGGATCTGAAGCCGGTCCAGGTGAGTTAAAGGTCGTGGCTGCTGACCTGGAACCATCCTGGAAGTTCTCCCTCCACAAATCAACGTGAGGAGAAGCAGAGCTGAGCGCTGCTCAAAACACTCCGTGATGGATTGAACCGAGCTCGGAGTGGCCTGGCTGGAATATTTTAGGATCTGAAGAGAGCAAAATAAAGTGTCCAGCTGGTGCCAGCTGGAGTTCATGGCCCTGTTTACCTCCAGGAGGGACACTGCCACTGTCACCCAGACAGGCAGGAACAACCCAGCTTGTTCAGGAGCAGATCCTCGAGGGCTCCGTGTGCAGCAGAATTTCTGTCTTTGGGGCAGGATGAGCAGCCAGACTCTCTCCTCACCTCAGCAGGAGCACAAAGTGTTAATTTAGGGCAGGCTGATTCATACCTCAGAGTGATTAAGGAGTTCAGGGTTATGGGAAGGCACAAAAATAAAGTTTGCAGATGTAAAACATCGAGGCAAAACAAATCCCTCCAAACTCAGGCCAACCTTGTAGAGAAAAGAACAAACATTTCTGTTTTGGTACCCTCTGTTTGCTTCAAGAAATGAAATGTTCCAGGCTTTTCCCCAACAAATGATGGCACTGCCAAGAGAAAATCATTCTGTTCAAACAGAGATTGCCATGCTGATGATCCATAGGGAATATTTTTAACCTCCAAAGAGAGAATTCCAGTTGGATTTTCAAATTAGAAAAGTGCTTTTCAAGACAGAAAAGTCTCCCCTATGCTGAGAGAGAAGCCCTGAAGGCAAAACCCGTTTGGCAACATAGCAGAGGAGGAGATGTGGCCCCAATAATCTTAATAGAGGAAGTTTGGGTAATTAATAGATAAGGAATTGATAAGGGAGAGTGGGCAGCTCGATTGTTTGGCTTTGGGAGCAGAGTAGGAAACGCTCATTGTTCCCCACCTTCCTTGGATAAACAGTGGGATCCTCCTGCCAGGATCCCATGGGAGCACTCAGCACTTGGCCATATTTGTCCTGGGAATGATTTACCTCAGAGAGTTCAACAGCCCTGCAAAAACACCCTCAAATCTTAAAGCTATTTGTCAAAAAAAGCAAATTTTTCTATCGAGTCTTACGTTGTTCCTAATCTTTTCACTGCTTTTCTTCACCAGATACAGGCTGGGGTTTTTGTACGTTGATTTTTGCTGCTTGGTTTTAAGAAAGGATGGGGGGGAAAGCCAAAAATGAGATTTTGGGGTCAGCAAGAATGCAAAAGAAGCCACAAAGGGCGTGCAAAGAGCTTCCATCAGTCAGAGGGCGAGGCACAGCAAATTCCCATTCATGTCATTTTTCTCCTTTTTCCTGTAAATCAGCACTGCTCAGTCAGCACCACTCGACAGCCTGCCCCCTTTTCTCCCTTCTTGTTGATGACTTCTCCAGGAAACTGCAGAAATGCTTTGATCTGGCAGGACTCTGAATTTTTTGGAAGCTCCAAAATAAATTCTTCAGGCTGGGTAGCAATTTTGTGTTTCCTTCCCCTCTGAATGCCAACCTCCTTTTTTTTTTTTTTTTTTTTTTGGTGTTTTCAGAGCAAGATGTTCTTGAATATAAACCAGTTTTAAGATGGTGAACAGAACAGGTATAGGTTAAAATTAGCTTTTTTTCCCTCCTCCCAACAATCAGTGAATCCTGCTTGGAATGATAAGAACAAGCAAGCTCCACAAGAATGTTTGAATTTTAATTTAAAGCTTTTCTGCAGGGGACAAAAAAAAAAAAAAGATTTTTGAACTTGTTGGAGTTGATATTTCCACAATATCCAGAGGCTTTGGCTGCTGAAAGAGGCCTCCCAAGCTGTGTGCAAACAAAGCCTGACTCAAGGCACTTAGGCTGGGCTTGTCACGGTTCCTTATCTTGCAAAGCTCCAGGGGAAAAGCTTTGCTTGAAGAAAACTCTATTGACAAACGTTTGAAACATCTAAAAGCAAGAGAGAGGAACGGAGTATTTTAATTTTATTGAACAGGAAAATTTGGTGAAGGCAGCCTGGAGCTGAAGTGGGATCCTTGCAGCCCTAATTAAATAGGGAGCAAATAGGATTAAACAGGAATGCTGGGTGGTTCTCTGGAAATGTGGTTTGAAAACTGCAATCATTTGCAGGCTAATTCCAGTTTAGGAATTCCAGCAGGCCCAGCTTGCCAATAGGAGCCAAACAGGGATGGGAAACACTCCCAAGCAGGGAGGTTGGTTATTGGGCTAAAAGTGAAAACAATTTAGGTGTCATTTCTTAACTGGACAGCTTATCCTTAAGAGACTTTGTAGAGAAAGATAGTGAGTCATTTTTTAACTACTAAATTAGAATTAGTAATTCTAATCTCATTCTGTTAGTAGAATGCTGTAGAACTCAGGACTTGTAGGACTGTGATATAGATAAGAACTAATAAACATTTGAGTCTGAACACCAAACACCATCTCGAGAGCTTCAATTCCAGCCCTGACAGAGGCAGGAAAGAAGTTAAAGAATCCACAGGATGGGATTGAGCAGCGCTCCCGAGGAGCTGAGAACTCCCTGTGCTTTTCTGGAATTGCCATTATTTTGTTCTTCTCTTTTGGCACAAGCTCTGCCTCTCAAAGGAAGCGGCTCTGGGCAGGTTGGAATTGCAGAGAGAACATTGAGTTTGTGGTGAGTTTTATGGGATTCAGCACGGACTGGCTGGGAAAAGCGATTTTCCAGGCAGGGTTTGCTCCTGGCAGGTATTGGAATATCCCAGCAGCAATCCCTGAACTCGAGATAAGGCCTGAGGAGATTAAACAAGCAGTGATATCCCAGAATAATCACCCTCCCGACCTGCCCATTAACGGGCTCTCCACTGCCAGCTGAGGATTCAGGGATATCTCCCCACCACACACTTCCCTTCTGATCCAAACATTGTCCTCCCACTTCGCCCTCACACTTCCCTCCCCGCTCTGCTCCAAGCAAATCCAAAGCTCCCTCTTAGGCTTGACAGGCAGAGCTTTCCAGAGGGGAAGACATTTTAGGAGGACACTGCAGGCTCCTCTTTTCCCATCCCAACAGCAGAAAAAAGGACACTCCAGACTCTTTTCCCCATCACAGTAATGGAAAAAAGCCCTCAACACTCCAGGCTCCTCTTTTCCCATCCCAAAAGTGGAACAAAAACCATTCCAGGCCCCTCTTTTCCCATCCCAATCCCTTTCCAGCTGTCCAGGTTATTCCAATGTCTGTGCTTCAGTAAATGCAGAGCAGCTCAGCAGTGACATGAACCAGGTAGCAAAGGTCCTTAATCCCTGTGGGATTCTCATTCCAGGGAATTCACTGATGTCCTAGCTCCACAAACAGGGACACTGCAGCAGCAGCAGAGGTTCCATGTAAAAATCTTGGAGCTGGGATCACTCTGCAGCTGCACAGCCCAGCTGGAACTGCCATTGTGCCCCAGAAATATCCATGGAGGACAGAGTGGGCAGATGTTGGAAGGACATTAAAGATCACCCCTGTCCCATGGTTGTCCAGATTCAAGGAAATTAGGGATAAAATACCCAGGATTGTGAGTTCTGGAAGGTTTGAGGACACATTAAACCAAGAGAGGAACGTGGAAGATCCCACATTGTCCATGACACACTCAGGAAGCCTCACCTCAGCAGTGGGAATTTTGGGAGAGGGTCAATGGAATCATGGAAAGAATTGGGTTGGAAAGGACCTGGAAGATTCTCATGGCAGGGACACTCCCACCATCCCAGGCTGCTCCAGCCCCAGTGTCCAGCCTGGCCTTGGACACTGCAGGGATGCAGGGGCAGCCCCAGCTGCTCTGGCAATTCCAGCCCAGCCAGGAATTCCTCATGGCCAATCTCCCATCCATGGCTGCCCTCTGGCAGTGGGAGCCATTCCCTGTGTCCTGTCCATCCCTTGTCCCCAGTCCCTCTGCAGCTCTCCTGTAGCCCCTTCAGGCTCTGGAAGCAGCTCCAGGGTTTCCCTGGATCCTTCCCTGCTCCCACTTTCCTTGGACACTTCCAGGGATCCAGGGGCAGCCACAACCTCAGCTCCAGGGTCTCAGCACCCTCAGAGGAAAGAATTCCTTCCTGATTTATCCCAAATTCCCCCTTTAACTTGTACCTGTCACAACAACCTGAACCTCCCGATGGCGGTGATGCCCCAGAGCATCCCCAGCTCTCCCCTCACCAAACATCCACCTCCATACATGTTTTTTTTTTCCTGGAATATGGCAGGAATAAACTCTCCTCCCCACACAGGCAGAGAACTCCATTACCCAATCAGCTCAGAGAGGATTATGGCAATAATCCATTACTGGAAAGAGGAAAACTTTCTCCTTGAATGAGAGAAGAACGAAAGCTGCTGACGGAAGGAAGGAGCATCATCTGCTCCGTGAGTAAGCACATTCCCAGGATCTGCCACTCCAGAGCTGCTTGTGCTCTCCCTTCCAGGGCTGTGATGCAAACACCCAGGAGGAGGAGGAGGAGGAGGAGGAGGAGGGAGGGCTGAGGAAGAAGCCATGCAGCTGCTGCCAAAATATTATGCTCCTCAGCATCTACACAAGGTCTGTCTCTGCTGCAGGAGCAGCCCTGGCACAGGAGATGCAGAGCCCAGGATCCCAAAAGTTCCCAAAGCTGGATCCCCCAATTCCCAAAACACAAATCTGAGAGCTGCAGGAGCAACCCTGGTACAGAAGATGCAGAGCCCGGGATCCCAAAAAATTTAGGTGCTGCAGGGGCAGCCCTGGCACAGGAGGTGCAGAGCCCAGGATCCCAAAAGTTCCCAAAGTCGAATCCCCCCAGTTCCCAAAGCACAAATTTGGGTGCTGCAGGAGCAGCTCTGGTACAGCAGATGCAGAGCCCAGGATCCCAAAAGTTCACAAAACACAAATTTGGGTGCTGCAGGGGCAGCCCTGGCACAGGAGATGCAGAGCCCAGGATCCCAAAATATCTGGGTGCTGCAGAGGCAGCCCTGGCACAGGAGGTGCAGAGATCCCAAAAGCTCCCAAAGCTGGATCCCCCAAAAGCTCCCAAAGCTGGGTCCCAAAAGCTCCCAAAGCTGGGTCCCGAAAGCTCCCGAAGCCCAGATTTGGGTGCTGCAGGAGCAGCCCTGGCCCAGGATCCCCAGAGCTCCCCAAGCTGGACCCCAAAAGCTCCCAAAGCCCAGATTTGGGTGCTGCAGGAGCAGCCCTGGCCCAGGATCCCCAGAGCTCCCCAAGCTGGACCCCAAAAGCTCCCGAAGCCCAGATCTGGGTGCACCAGGCCCTTGTCAATCAGCCCTGAACGAGGAGCTTGGGGCTAATCCTGCTCATTAAACCCCAGAACAGAAATAAAAGCCCCTGGCCAGCACCGCATGCCAAGCTCAGCTCCCCTGTTCCCCCCGGGCTGGGAGCAGCTGTCCAGGCCCTCCTGTCACTCCTGCAGGACGGTGACACCTCCAGCCAAGCATGTGAAGCTGCCCTGAGGCGCCTCTCTTGCTGCAGGGGCTATAAAGGAAGCCTGGCTGAGGCTCAGATTTAAGCAATCGGCTTTTAGGTGAAATGAATCTCGCTTAGGAGGCACCAGCTCCTGAAATTTCTAGACATAACGTTCATAAATCCATTTTTGCCTCGCTTGCTCGTGTCATCCTAGCTGGGCAGTGATAGCAGGTACTTGGAAAGGCTTAGAATAAAGCCTGACTAAAGATTACTCAAAATAGTTCTTCAGCAATTTTAGTCCCAAGGTCAGCAGGGAGTTCTGTGGTCTAGAAAAACCACCAGCAGTACAAAGAAAATAAAAATAAAAGCAGATTTGTCGATGCAAAGATGTTAGAAAATGCCACGAAGGAAGGTTGAGGAATCTGTATCTGAGGAAAGAGAAAGGAAGCAAATGTTGGACACAGAAATTCTCCAGGAAAGCAGTGTCCCATAGAGACTGGATGGGGAGATAAGGAACTTTCAGGGAGTTTTTATGGACCAGAGTGGAGCTCTCTGGATGTTTAATGATCACTGACCCTTCCAAATTAACTTTACCTGCCTTTTCTTCATTCCCACAAAATCAGCCTCTCAAGGGCTCCATGAGAGCACTGAAATTTGTGAACATTTCCAGCCAGTTCAGCTGGCATCAGTGGGATTTAAACATCCCTAAGTGTCACCCCGTGAGCCCCTTTCCCTGGGATCCCTATTTTGAGCATTCCCTGGGGACAGGGGTCTGGCCAGAGGAATTCCAAGTGCCCAGAAGCCCTGGGAGCCAAGGAGGACCATGCTGCTTCAAATCCAGACAACTATTTTGAGTTCTTGTGGGAACTGAGCTTGATCTAATAAATATCAGGAGTTATCACAAGAGAACCCAGAGGAAAACACACACTGAGTGCTGACAGACACAAATTCCCTTTTTTTAGCTGGGATTTCAGATGAGCCAAGGCAGCATTTTTCCAGTTCTGCAGAAGCTATAAAATTCAGTGGGATTGAGGTGGGGGAGGTCAAATCCCTTTTTATCCTGCCAGTTTCAATGGTGGGAATGATGAACAAACCCTGAGGCATCAGGGACACCCCAAAGAAACAACTGAGCTGCAGGATTCCTGCTAAAAGGTGACACTGGACAAGGACTGGAAAAGCTGATGAATTTTTCAGATGGAGCTGAAAACTCCAAAAGCAGTGAAGGAAAAAGGAGCCTCACAAACATCAGCCTCATCCTATTGAACACCCAAATCATTGCTGGGAGCAGCACCTGGGGCAGAGGGAGCCTTGTCCTCCCAGAAATTCACCTTGCTGGCTTCAGCAGGGCTATAAAAAGCTGCCCTGCATGCTGAGGGGGATTAGCATTTATCCCACAGGAATAAAAAGCAACGGGGCCAGGAGTAGATTTGGGCAGGAGGACAGTCTGGGAATCCTGGAGGTGAAAATGGAGCCGAAAGGAGCAAAAGAAGAATCAGAAATAATCCTGGAGGAGATAAAGGAGCTGAAAGGAGCAAAAGAATATTCAGAAAAAAAAAATCCTGGAGGAGAAAATGGAGCTGAAAGGAGCACAAGAATAATGAGAAAAGAGCAGGAGGCAGGAAATGGCTGCAGGGTGGAGCTGGGGATTGTAATGTCTGCACAATTTCAGGGAAAATGGAAGAGAAGCAGGCCTGGCTGGCTGGGTGGTAAAGCAGCACCGAATGACTTCATATTTTAAATATTTAAACATTACAAGGAGCTGAAGGTGTACTTTGCTCTGACAAAAGAGTTTGTTTAATGCTTTTACTTTTCGAGGCACAGTCCCTTTCATTGTGCCCTTGCTAAATGCAAAAAAAGCAAACACATTTAGGGCTGATGGAGCAGGCAGGAGCCAGCAGCAGTGACCTGGGCTCAGGTGACACAGCCAGGAGAGCTCCTGGGCTCCAGCAGGGTTTGCTCTCTTTGATTTCATTCATTTCGAGCCCTTTCACTGTGCTTAGGCAAGATAAATTCCCTTTCTTCAGGCTGTTTTAACCTTGAACCACCTCCCTTCTGCACACTTGGCAGATTCCTGGATTCCCTTCTCCTGCAGCGTTTCAGCCAGGAACTTTGGGAGAGGTGTTGGGATCTGTGTCTGAGCTAAACCTGCACTCACAGAACGCCAACAGAAAATCAAAATTAAGATTTTCTCAGCCCTCCCTGCCCCTCTGTGTGTGTTTGGATATCTCCTGATTTTCCTGTGACCTTTCCCTCCTTCCTGGTGGGAAAGCAAGAGAGGAAAATCAGCTCTGCAATGATTTGTTTCAAGTCCTGGATGGATTTTCCAGCTTGAGATCTTTTCTCCTAATCTAGACATGGATGGGTGGGATCAGGTCAGACTCAAATTCTCCTTGTGAGGATGAAAGTCTTGGATTTTTTTTTGGGGTTATTTGGCCATGAAGGTTTTAGAGGCAGGAAAAGAGAAGGGACAAAGAAAAAGGCCTGCAAGGAGGGAAAAAAAAAAAGAGCCTCCTCTCTTTCCTGATGGGAAAGCAAGAGAGGAAAACGAGCTCTGCAATGATCTGGTTCAAGTCCTGGATTACTTTTTCCAGCATGAGATCCCTTTTCTTCTCCTGGTCTTGACCTGGATGGTGGCAGGGATCAGGTCTGACTCAAAATACCCTTGAGGGGATGAAAATCTTGGATTTTCTCTGGTTATTTGCCCATGGAGGTTTTGGAGGCAGGAGCAGATAAAGGACAAAGAAAAGAAAGGCCTGCAAGGAGAAAAAAAAACCAGTTTGAAACTCAGACAAAACACGAGTGAAGGATTAAGACATGCAGGAAAATGCAGTTAGTGCAGCAGACAGGGAGCTGCTGCCTCCAGGGAGAATCTTATGGAGCCTGGCAGGGAAAAGCAGCTCAGGGGCCAAGGCAGAAAACATGAGGAGAAAAGGAGAGTTCAGAGCCTCTCATCTCCTTCCATGGCAGAAATATAAATACACCTGAAGTTTGTTTGTGAGTTTGAATCAGAGAGTAATGAAGAAGTTTTATTGAAGCCTTACAGTAATTCCCAGTTCTTACAACAAACAAACCAACCACCCACACACAAATCACAGTGCAGGGGGGAAAAGCAGATTTTTATTTATTTATTTTTTTTTAAGAGAGGAGAAAGTCTGCTAGACATGGCCACAGGAAAACCATTATTAAATCTCCCTCAGCTCAACCTCACGTTCAGGAGAACATTCCTGGACAGTGAGTAGGAAAATGAATCTGTCTGTTCTAAAGATTATTCACAAAAACACAAAGAAAGCAGATTTAAGTTGCAGAACAAGCTCAGAGCTGCCCTCTGATGTGGATGAGTGACAGTGCAACAGCCCTGCTGCAAGGAGATAATCACCAAAAAATCACAATTAGTCTGAAACCTGAGGGGTTTGTAGGAACTGAGCAGTATCCAGGGAATTCAGCAATATCCAAGGAATTCAGCAGCATCCAAGGAATTCAGCCATATCCAAGGAATTCAGCAATATTCCAAGGAATTCAGCCATATCCAAGGAATTCAGCCATATTCCAAGGAATTCAGCCATATTCCAAGGCAGCTGCTGCCAGGATCAGTGTGCAAAGTCCCATGGAACAAAGAGCAAGGTCATTTGTGAAGGAACCTGAGTGCAGGCCATTA